>NW_024882036.1:267500-455671 GCF_019059575.1 Amphibalanus amphitrite
CAGCGCCGCGGAAAAGCGCATTCGATAGCCCTATTAACGCCCTTTCTGAGTAATTCTCTCAGATTTGACCTAACGTCAACGGTTTTGCCTGCAGGGGGCAAAAACTGCAAAAATAGCCGATTTTTTCGGAAACAGTTTTCTGCAATAACTTTTGACCCAAGCCTTGTACGAGCTTACTTTTACCAGAATCGTGTTCCTCTCGTCAAGACGCATCGAATGAACTATAACTTGACCTTGAAAATTTGACCTCAGGTCAAGGTCATGACCTGACCGGAAAGGGTCATGTTGCATATCAGTCGATCCGTATCGTCGAGCTGAGCACATCTAAGGCGTTTTCACCGCTCTAACAGGCCTCTATCAAAAGTTATTTGCGAAAAACTGTTAGACACCATTCGTGACCTGAGATGACCTCAGAGGCATAAGTAGGGGTCACGGACACTATTTTCATGTTCAGTGTGTCTAAACCACTTGTAATTCAGTGTTTGGGAGTGTTTATAATGTCTTTCGTCCAAAAGAGGCGCATTTCAATTTTCTCCCATTGACTTATAATAGAGAGGTCGCAAAATTGAACTGACCTTAGGTCACCGATATCAAAATTCTGAGATATACATTTTATAGATACTGTTACCCTTATCAATCGCTGAAAGTTTCAAAGCGATCGGTCACTCGGTGTAGCTATGGCAGACATGGAAACTTTTTATGAGGTGAGGTCACTTCAAGTGACCTACCTGGTGACCTGACCTTGAATGACCTTGGTCTGAAATTTTCACAACATGTGTAGAATTGATGTATGATAAGGTGTACCAAAAACGGCGGCGCGATATTCGCGAAAAACCACAAGGGGGGATGTTCAACCCCCCCCCCCCCCAGCAGGGCGCGGGTTAAAGTTTGTCTAATGTTTCGCCCGCATTTCATGTCATTGCAGCTTAATTGGAATCACAAGACTGTCGATCACAAGAAGGCTTGATCACTTTGCAAAACAATTGTTTATTGAGGATGAAAACCGGACATCAAACATTTGTGACATAGAACCGGTGGCTTTAACTATGATTTGGGCTGTGATTGAATAGCACTAAAGTCGAGACTGTCGGATCGCTTTAAGAACACAAATAAATACGACACGAGACGAGCAATAGGAGAGAATAGAAAGTACAAAGTAAAGTCAAGGTAGGACGATATTTTTAGCTAGAAAGTGGTTAATGTGTTGAGGCTTCACGTGCGCTTTTCATTAAAGATGAAGCGATTGGACAGGTTTAGAAATCCGACTGTAGCTGTTCATCACTTGATCGGAGGACATCCTCCTATAGGTTCTCATGTCCTTAAAATGGCTTCTGTACATTCTATCATAGTCCTGTGATCAAATGTTTTGCTGTTAACACCCAAGCACGCCTTGAATATGCAGTGTTTTACTAGTGGCGACAGTGCACTTCCTTGCAGTACCCCGCTCGGCACGTGTCACAGTGGCGGGTGGCGCCGCCTTTCGCCACACATTCCTCACCTAACAACCCTCCGCGACAATCTCGGAGTGCGGGCATCTGACCCGGCGACAGATCGGAGCGGCAAAGCCGGTCTTACGACCCCAGATTTACACTTTTCTGAAGGGAACCGGTCGCCCGAGCGGCTGATTGTCGCCGAAATGAGTGCGTGCGATGACCAGGGCGGGACCGGAACTCTGCGTGTGGGGACTGGGCCGGGTCACGCGCAGTATTTAACCGGCCACCCCCGGACTGATTGGCGCAGTGGCCATTGGTTCGGGTGACGGGGACGGTCAGTTGGAGACATGCTGCTGCGAACGTGTATCGGAGTGTTAATTGTGAGTGCTATGGGGAAAGACGGACAGTTGGCAGAGGGTAATGGGAAAGAGACTGTCTTTACCAATATTTCACCTTAGCATGTGATCATGTTGACAGGCGTTCAATTCTTTCTTTCTTTCCTTCTTTCTTTTCAATTACTTTTTATTTGTCTTGGTTTTTTAATAGATAGGTAAAGATGTCATAAAATGTTAATTATAGCTAACAATAAAAATGCTAACTGATATTATCATCACTTATAGGAAGTAAGAATAAATATGATAAGATGAGCATTATTGGTTTTTTTACCTCCGATACACTGACCCGACATTGACCTTTCCCCTTTTTCTGCCAGGTGGGATGCATTGCAGCCGACACCCAAAACTCCACAGAGACGTCCAGCGGCAATGGCACAGAGACCTCCCACCGTAGTGGCCGGTACCTCTTCCAGTACCTCCACAACTGGCTTGGCCTGACCGCCGCCACAACCACCAGCCGACCCATAGTCAAATGTCAGGTGAGAAAACTTCCGGAAAACCGAGAGGGGACCTTTTAGTGTGACGCCTATGGTCTTGTGTTCTTGTTTGTCTAGCGCGACCGCCGAGGACCGCAATTTGTGCTCAATATTGTGATATTTTTTCAACGTTTTATGTAGGCCGATCTTCAAAGGACAAGCTTATTTTTATGATTTGATACTAATTGATATAATGATTCAAAATGTGCCGTGCACCAGTCCATAACATGTCCCTGTCGGTTTTTCAGGGCGCCGGATGCGGCGGCGGTGAGATCTCCGTCATCCCCGTGGTCTATGTGCCGGCCAAGACGAAGGAATGTGACTATTCCCGTCCCTGCGCCAGTGGCCACTGCCTCTCCGGAAAGTGTGTGGCCTGTTCCAGCAGCGTCCACTGCGGCGCGGGACTGGTCTGCAGTAACTACAAGTGCGTGCCGTGCTCCAATGATCACCAGTGCGCCGGAACCTCCGTCTGCGAGCACCACAGGTGTGTCCAGTGCCGCTCCCAGGGCGACTGTCCGTACGGTCAGACATGCCTCCAGAACAAGTGCAGGACGGTGGTGTAGATCAGCGAGTGTCAGACCGACGCCGAGTGTCAGCTGGGAAAACGCTGCTTGCAGGGCAAGTGCACGGCCGTTCAGGTCATCCAGTGCTACAGCGACGCCAACTGCGCTTACGGTCAGCAGTGTCAGAATTTCCAGTGCAGGCAGAAACTGACCAACCAGTGCAGCAGCCACGCAGATTGTCCCTACGACCAGCAATGCCAGAACTACCGGTGTACGGTGGTGCTAGTGCAAACTCATCAATGCAACAGCAACGCAGAGTGTCCTTACGGCCAGCAATGCCAAAACTATCAATGCACGGTGGTACCGGTGGTACTTGTACAGACCCATCAATGTAACAGCAACGCAGAGTGTCCCTACGGGCAACAATGCCAGAACTATCAATGCAAGACGGTCCAGACTCCCCAACGTACCACCAACGCAGAGTGTCCCTATGGGCAGCAGTGCCAGAACTATCAGTGCAAGACGGTCCAGACTCCCCAATGTACCACCAACGCAGAGTGTCCCTATGGGCAGCAATGCCAGAACTATCAGTGCAAGACGGTCCAGACTCCCCAATGTACCACCAACGCAGATTGTCCCTATGGGCAGCAATGTCAGAACTATCAGTGCAAGACGGTGCAGACTCCCCAATGTACCACCAACGCAGAGTGTCCCTACGGTCAACAATGCCAGAACTATCAATGCATACCGGTACAAACCAATCAATGTCGCACCGATTCCGATTGCCCACAGGGTCACCGTTGTTTGCAGGGTAAGTGCGCAGCCGTCCAGCCTAACGAGTGCAACGAAGATGCCGACTGTCCACTCGGACACCAGTGCCTCCAGAACCAATGCAGGCCGGGACAGGCCAACCAATGTTACAGCGACTCCCAGTGCCCTCACGGACAAGTCTGCAGGGCTAACCAGTGCACGGTTGTTCAGACCGGACAGTGCCAGAAAGATACCGACTGTCCCTTCGGCCACGCCTGCTGGGAGAACGAGTGTACCCCGGGTAAGTCGAAGAAGTGCCACAGCGACTCAGAGTGTGGTGTGAACCAGAAGTGCCGGGATGGCGCGTGCACGGATGTGACGGGGCCGCATCAGTCTTGTTCAATCAAGGTACCTTGTCCGCCCGGCCAGAAGTGTCGCGACGGTGTCTGCCAGGAAGCGGACGACTCGAGCATCTCCTGCTGGCAGAACTCCCAGTGCAAGTCTCACGTGTGCAGCAGTCGCGGGTTCTGCGCCGAATGCTCCAACGACGACCACTGTGCCCTTGGCCACTTTTGCTACAACTACCGCTGCGAGAAGCGTCTGCCGACCCTCAGTAAGTGCAATGCCAACAATCAGTGCTGGTCAGACATCTGCAGCAACGGCCTCTGCGTCAACTGTCGCAGCTCCTCCGACTGCCCGGGCCACCAGTTCTGCAACGTGTTCAAGTGCCAGGCGCTGGGTCTGTACAACGAGGGCTGTCGCGCCGACAGTCACTGCCAGTCCGGCAAGTGCAGCAAGCTCAACACCTGCGTGCACTGCAAGGGGCAGGCCGACTGTCATCCGGGGGAGTTCTGCAGCTACAAGGGCCTCTGCGAGACGAAAGCCGACCTCCTGGACAACTGCGAGTCTAACACTCAGTGTGTGAGCGGCCTGTGCGGGTACAGCGGCTTCTGCGTGCAGTGCCGCGTCAACGCCGACTGCGACGCCCAGGAGCGATGCAAGGACTCCGTCTGCCGACCGAAGCTCTCGCTCGGACACTCCTGCAAGCACGACACGGACTGCTCCTCGAGCAAGTGTCGCGGCAACGTGTGCGTCCAGTGCACCAGCCGCTCCCACTGCTCCCGCGGTGAGTTCTGCCAGGCGGGCGTCTGTCAGGCCAAGAGTCCCCTCGGCGCCAAGTGCGAGGAGGACGATCAGTGCGCCTCCACGCACTGCAAGCGCGGCCTGCGCGAGTGTGTGGCCTGCACGAGGGACGTCCACTGCGGCTCCGGCAGGTTCTGTATCGACGACAGGTGCCTGGAGCGGATCCCCGTCGGCAGCTGCTGCCGGAGCTCCGCCACGTGCGAGTCGGGAGCCTTCTGTGACTCTGAGACGGACGGCCCGGCCCTGGCGCGGTGCACTTCCCAGAGCCAGCGGGGAGTGTGCGCCTTCCAGCCGGACGGTGACGGCACGGGGGTGGATGATAGCGGACGCAGATAAGGATTATGAACGGCTGGAAACCCACGGTAAACTATTTCCTCAAAGAGATCTTCGATATTAACGAGAGGTGCGAGGCCATGAATGGAGGAATCTGAGAAACGTATGCTCGAAAGACCAGTACTTGATGGAAAAATGACAGACTCCGCGAGCTCTAGACCCTTTAGGGCAGTGGTCGGCAGGTCCTCCGGGGTCGTGCCCCCTTTTTTGGCGCCAGGCAGGGCCATTACCCCCACCTACCAGACCCCATTGGTGATACAACCAAGGTTACTGAAATTCCATACTTTTCCGTGACTCTTTGGGTACCATATCTGCGAGAAACCGCAGGCCCCCTCCCCTGCGGTTCTCGCAAATATATCAAAAACGTTGGCACGGAGCGCCACCATTTTGGAACATTTTATCATACATCGTTTCTGCACATGTTGTGAATATTTCAGACCAGAGTCACTCGAGGTCAGGTCACCAGATCACGTCAAGTGACCTCACCTCAGTAAAGACTGCAACGCCTGCTTTAGCTGCATTGAGTGACAGATCTCTTTCAAGCTTTCAGGAATTGATAAAGGCAACAACATGTACAAAATTTGTATCTCGGAGATTTGATGTCGGTGACCAAAGTTCAGGTCAATTTCACGCCCTCACCCATTATCAATGGGAGAGGGCGCAAAGTCAATGGTAGAAAATTGAAAGGCGCCTCTTTTGGGCCAGTGTCATTCCTAACACTGTGACACTCTTATTTACAAGTAAACATGACCGCTGAACCGGAAAATTGCACCCGTGACCAACCCCGTTGTATGTCCCTGAGGTCATTTCAGGTCATGAATGGTAGCTAACAGCTATTCGCTAATAACTTTGATAAAGGCATCCCAGAGCGATGAAAATGCCTTAGATGTGTTCAGCTCGACGATACGGATCGACTGATGTGCAACAAAACCTTCGATGCTTCTCGACGGGAGGATCACGATGCTGATAAAAGTGAGCTCTTGTAAGTTTTGAGTGAAAAGTTATTTAAGAAAACTATCAGCAAGCAACGTACATTTTTAATTTTGGCAGCTTTTGTCTCCCATGCAGGCTAAACCATCTTCGGTTGAATCTGAGGGCAGGCCTCAGAAAAAAACGTTAAGAGAGCTATCGAATGCGTTTTTCCGCAGCGCTGTAGCTCTATCCTTTCCTGAGCTATAGGCCAGTTTATCGAAAACTGTCAAAGGTTGACCTGTAAATTGGCGAAATTTTACGTTCGATGACCTCTGGTGACCTGACCTTTGATTTGACCTAAAAGGTGACCATAGTTTTTTCTTCATCATTTCTTACGCTCTTTCGATCGCCGACTACGGCGTTTCGCTAGTGACCCAGGAGCCAAGTTAATAGGGGTTGTTCAACCTCCATCTCCAGCAGGGCGTGGAAATCCAGGAGCCCCAGCGGGGCGCGGGTTAACCTCCATACGTATAGGTGTAGCGGGTATTTTTCGAGAATAGATCACATTAAAAGGGTCGGATCACGAAAAAAAAACTGTACCATCGAGCCGATCATTTTTATCTGTCCTGAAAATGGCATGACCTTAACCCGAATAACCGTTGATTTGTGAGATCCTTCTTGAGATCATGGCAGGCCACAAAATCTCACTTCAAGAAGTTACAGTAGGACCCGATTAACTCGGCAGTTGTTATTGACCTATGGAAGGTCACCCAATGACCAACGACCTTTAAGTTGGGTAGCAGCGGCTGCTTATCTTCACGGGCAACACGCTCAATTTTTCTGCAAAGCTCCAGCTCAGAGACCGAGATGCTCAGGTCAGGGTGCAATGGACGACTCCTCTCCCTTGCGTTAGTGACTGTGAAAACGCCAATAGACGAGCGCCGGCTAGTACATGACAGTTACTTTCCACGACTGTACGGAATGGTGAGCAGCTACATGAAAATTGGCATGCGCCAGCTAATCAGTTCATGTTTTGTGCGTTTGACCTCGACTAATCTTTGAATCCTGGGGCACAAAAGTTGCGATGTTTGTCCACATCCATCAAGGGAGCCATTAATTCTAAAAAAGATGAGGCTTTCTCAGAGGCCCTCATTACCCCCCGCCGAAGGGCGCCATTACCCCCAAAGGGGGCATGCCCCACCATTTGCCGACCCCTGCTTTAGGGTTATCACGTTCTTGAATAATAAGATTAATGTGTCTCAGGCGCCGCTGCATTGCGGAGGCATAGTTGTTAAAGGATTTTAGCCTTATTGTCCGATATGTTCAGGGCAATGGTTGCTTGTTTTGCCACACTGTTTCGTTGGCGGGCGCTTATTTGTGCTTTTGTTGTTGTATGCATTGTGTGTCCTGCATCGTTCGCAATAAATATTTATTGAACTAGCTTTGGGTTTGATCGAAGTTGACACTTGAAGATAGCCTATTGGTGCACCCAAAAAGCGGTATTATACATTGCAGGAGCACTTCGTAAATACTGCACATTGCACTTCTCTCCTAATTAAACCCAATTAAAATCCAGGAACTTGTTATAGTTTTTAGTAGTGCTTATGCAAAACAAAAGCAAAGCTTTGACTTGATTAGTTAGTTACAGTCAACTAGAGAACATTGCAAATTACCATACTTTGACAATAGTGAAACCAAGAAATTTACCTGACATCATGCCGCAGTGGAAAATCAGAGATGGTGCCGATTGTAGCCGCGTAGTCGGTCCTTACAACACCCTGCGAGCTTGATCAGTTCGGTGACCGGCTTTGCTCTGGCATGGCGACGAAGCTACAAAAAGTGTACTAGGTCGGGCCATTTAAAGTGAGCTGTTGACCTGAGCTTTTTTGAATGGCATGAGGCTGCCGCTCGCAAACGATAGTGTAACTCAGTGGCGCGGGAACTACTTTCAGACGTGGGGGGGGGGGGGGGTAATCGGGCTGTGGGCTGTGGGAGGCCAGTTTGGCCTCTTGGGCCCGGTCTCACAGCGATATTTCAGTGTATAGGTAAAGACAGTCAACCTCATTCATGTAGGATGTGAAAGATCGGGTTCAGGTGGGAAGGTCTTGCATAATGTCAGCCCAATGGGCATCCAGCCTGGTCTTGAATTGGTTGGCTGACTTAGCTGATACGACTGCTTGCGGGAGGGCATCCCACGAGTTTGTAGCCCGCGAACTGAACGAGTGGCTTCGAATGAGCATCGCGGCCCGCGGCTTGATCAGCTTCCGCTCATAGCCTCTTGTCCTTCCTGAGGTTGATCTGGTGAGCAGCTTCTCAGTGGGGACCGCCATGTCACCATACAAAATCTGACAGACAGCTATCATGCTCCACATTGACGTCTGTTGTGAAGCGAAGGGAGCTTCAGTGCACACAGCCTCTCTGGGTGAGGCAGGCATCGGATAGCCCGTACCAGGCGAGTAGCTCTTCGCTGCACCCGCTCAACTTTTTCTGGTCCAGCTTACTAAAAGGACCCCATACGAGACTCCCATCCTTGATCTTTAGACTTTCAGGGATCCCGTTTGTGACGGGGGACCAGTCCGATGGGTCTCCCTGAACCTGCACTCTGTAGGTGTCCAGTCAGGAACGACTCTATCCATCGTAGGATTTTGGCTGCCAGAGATACCACCAGAGGCGGATCCAGCTCAGAGTTTTTTTTTTGGGGGGGGGGGGGGCAAACCATAACAATTTATCGATTCTTTCCATGCATCGTCCATAGGCGTAATGTTAAAATTATGCCGTTTGGGGGGGGGGGCAAATGCCCATTTTGTCCCCCCTGGATCCGCCACTGGATGCCACCATAAGCTTTCAGCGTCCCGAGGATGTGCTTATGAGGGACCGAGTCGAAAGCTTTTGCAAAGTCAAGTTTGCATACGTCAAGTGGTTTGTCGTCCTCAATAGCTGCGCTCCAGTCATCCAGAACCTCCAAGAGCTGAGATGCACAAGACCACTTCGGCAGAAGCCCATACTAAGCTGGGTGCAGCAGGCCATGGTCAGTTAGGTGCGAGATCAGCCGGTCCCTCACTATGGACTCGAGCACCTTGGAGGAGGACCGAAGTGAGGCTCACTGGCCGGTAGTTTCCGGGGGACTGTTTGTATCCTTTCTTGCGGACCGGGGCCACATTCCCAGTCTTCCAGTCCAGAATAAGCATTCCGGAATACAGCGACTTCCTGAACAGTGTGCATGGAGAGGAAGACTATTTGCAGAATCTCGGAGGGATGTTGGATGAAGGTCGGTTGTGGAGGTCGTAGCCTTACCGGATTAAAGTAAAAATACTTTTGCTATAATTAGCTGAAATTTAAGCCTTCCATCAATTACCTAATTTAAGAAAGTGACGCCCGTGCAGTGCCTGGGTGTGGCAGGCAGAATGCTCCTCGTGTCTCTATACGTCCGTAAACTGGGTCTGTAAACAGGGTAAAATAGCAGCTCTAAATCGCACCGCCTGCGGGTTCAGGTTAGGTGTAGTGCTTAAAAATGAATGTTTTTTGTGTGAATCTGTTTCATTGATCGATCAAAAATTTATTGAAATATTTTGCGCTGTAATATCATGCGAAACTGAAAACGAAAAAGTGTATTGTTTTTCAATATTTAAAAACCTGGTGGAGAAATAAGTAAACAAAATGCGAGCTAAATGGAACTTGTGCTTTGTGTGGCCGTTTTTTAGTTTGTTTCGTTGGGTTTGTGCGGGTGTGCTTGCGCGTTGTTTTTGAAAAAGTGAATCAATTTACAATGATAGACCGCTATAGAGTGATTGTTGTGGTGTGATTTGAACTTTTGTGGCGTGATAAACTCTGTTATTAGGC
Organism: Amphibalanus amphitrite; assembly: GCF_019059575.1. Taxonomy (NCBI): domain Eukaryota; kingdom Metazoa; phylum Arthropoda; class Thecostraca; order Balanomorpha; family Balanidae; genus Amphibalanus; species Amphibalanus amphitrite. The sequence continues at coordinate 277,286 of NW_024882036.1, forward strand.
TTTTAAGTGACGGTGATTAAGACTTCCAGTTTCGAAGCCGTCCAAAAAATGGCGGATCTTGGACCCAACAACTCGTTTCTAGGCGTTCAGGTAAGACATCTTGACGACCCCATCCATGTATTAAGATCAGGTTTCATGTATTTTTCATATTTTGCATAGTTATTGCATCACAGAATGATTCGGTGGGCCCATTTTTCATTTACATTTTACTGTGGCAATTATGGCGCAATCAAAAGCACCTACAAATTTTCACATTTTCTAGCCATCATGTGGAAAATAATCTAGTGATTGAAGACATAAGTGAATTTTTACATATTATGCCAAAAAAAAAAACAATTGTTCACATTGTGTTTGTCCTCTCTCCACAAGCTACAAGTGCATCCTGGTTATCGTAGCACAAAAGAATGCAAATTTGTTACTTATGATCTCTAAGTTTGCAACACACAGTGAGGTGAAAGAAAAGGTATTTATGTAACTATAATTGTTTTCTGCTGAAAGTAATGTAATAGCTAAATTTATTAAACACATTATTGGCCCATGTCAACGAAAAATAGACCTATCCAGTCCACCTCCCCAGCGCAGGTGACCGTCTGTTGCTGCCGTAAAGTCAGATGGTGTGCTTGAGGGCGGGGGAGCACAGATTTGACGTGCTAGAAAACCCACAGTTTTTTACGATGCTGCTCTACCCTGTTTAACCTGATTTTGGTCCTCAATTAAAAAAAATTAGATAGCCCAAACCTTCCATTTTATATTACTGGCAGTGTAGCTGATTTGGCAAGTTTGGAAGGTTTCCAGTAATGGTCCTGCCAACCTAATTTATGCACCAGCTCACTGTGCTATGAGCTGACCACTCCATTTTATAGATATGGAGTATGGACTCTCAAAGCTGCCACAGCTTCTTAAACCTGACTTGAATTTATCAGTGTTTGCTGTTAAAATGATGGTATGTGAGAGGTGAAAGTGCTGCTCACATATTTTTTTTTTGTTGATGCTGGCCATATTTCCTTTTCTACCATTCTCTATGTCATTATTGTAGCATGTGTGTTTTTTAAATTCAGAAATGAGATCTTTGAGCCCTGCTTGTGCAAACTAGAGGGCAGGTTATGTAGGAAATGAAACAGAGCTTGTTAACCCTCGCACGACCAGGCCATTTCTCATAACACGAACGACCAGGGGGGGGGTTGTTACGACCCCCCCCCTGGCGTTTCGAAACGGAAGGTCGTAGAGCTTAGCGGAAAAGACCAACGGATTGCTCTCGCCGAGATCTCGCGATTGGTGGTATATTTTTTGGTCCTAGGTCAACATTTGACCTACTTTTGACCGGTCAAAGGTCAAATTTTCGGAAAAATAGACTTTTTTCAACTTTCGGCGGCGATTGCGGCAAAACGGTGGAAGATATCGACTTGAAACCTTCACTATCGTGTTCCTTGATCAATTCTCTATCGTTTGGTATGTATTTCGTTTCCCTAGCTCTAAAAATGGCGCGTTGGGAGCGCCGGAAGTCGGCAAGGTCACAGTCGGCGGCAGAAATTCGAAAAATCAAAATTTAAATTTTTGAAATCTGATTGTATTTTTGGATTTGGGAGGTCCATTTGCTCCCTGTAGAAGCTAATATTGCTGCATATTCCCATTGAGGTGACAAGAATTAGCAAAATAGTGGTTCGGGCGCTTTTCAAAAATAGTACCGGACGCTGTTCCTCTTGTGACGTCATAGCTCCGTGACCTGACCTGACCCGGTCAAATTTCTTATACCATATGATAGCCAATACTTGCCCCAACATGCATGGGAAGTTTCATCACGATCCATCAACCGATGTCCGTACCACCGGCAGGAAACCTCGGGCGTTGACACTCAGTTTGTGAAAATCCGGCCGGAGGCTGTACCTCTTATGACGTCATAACTCCGTGACCTGACATGACCCGATCAATTTTTTTTCGGCAAAAGATGCGCAAAGGTTGCCCCATAAGGTACCCAAAATTTGGCGGCGCTGCGCGCCGCCGTTTTTGCACTATTTCCGAAAAACCTCAGGGGGGGGGTTGATACAACCCCCCCCCTAGGCGTTCTAGGGTTAAAAGGCTAGACATCAGATCCACCTTATATGCCACTAGCATGCCTTATCACTAATTGTATTCCTTGATTTGATAACATAGCTCACAATTTACATATTTGTTAAAGGTTGTTTTGAAGCTGATTTGCACAACTGACAATATTCATATTCAAGGCAATGGTACCTGTTTTGTATCTTGCATATGCTCTGGTGTCAGATACTTTAAATGTGCCTATTTTGCCAGATAATATATATTTGGTGGTACCATTCCTTTGATCAACTTTGTCCTTTTAAACCATTCACTGGAATCTGCTATTGACAAAGTGCTCTCCTGCTCCTACTCGCACCTTTCACTGCATATGTTTTTGGTACCCATGAAGAATGTGCTGGCACCTATCAGTTAGCCCGTAATGCACCTTATCCTTGCTCCAACATGGCTTATGTTTGATGTGTTTATCTGTATTTGCATTTTGCACCATTAGCTTGTACCTTCGGGAACCTTTATGTTGAATGTATGTTGCAACATCCACTCAACACCCAGTATTTAACAAATAGTACTTGCTGCCTAAGCATCTGCTGGTGGGATTTCATTGAAGGAATATGCTCTAAAAAGTTGTTCCACATTCCATTTAGTTTCTTACATCGCAGAAAATCCCTGAGTCTTGAGCAATTCATCAGATTTCCTTTTTCAATATCCAATTCTCTGCTCTCCCTGCCTCTCTACTTATCTAGGATACTGCTCTGTCTATTCTCTGTCCTATGTGCCACTGTGAGGGCCACCATACTCTCTGGCCGGCACCTCACATTATCTCTTTATGTTTGTGTCAAACCGTAGCTCTGCTCTGTCTCCTAAAGTCTCCACGTGTCTCCCAATGTCACCCTGTGTCTCTCCTAGTGCGTATGTCCCGCCATAGCTGGGCCACTCTGTCCCATCTCCGTGCGTCTCTCAGTGTCCCTTAGCAGCTCCCAATGTCTCCCAGTGTATGTGCTACAAAGATGGGTCACTCTGCTTCCTATCGCCTCCTAGTGTCTCAATGGGTCTGTTCCAGTCGCACTTCCTAACACCTCTAAACTCCTCCAAGAGCAAGATAGAGGAGGTTGGAGCAGGGCCCTCCTTAGCTTTGTAGGGGCTAGAGCTGCCACTGGAACAGGGAAGCAATCTTGGAGGAGTTTAGAGGTGTCAGGAAGTGCGACTGGAACAGACCCAATGTCTCTCTCGTTGTGTTCGAAGTATCCGTCTCCTGGCGTCTCTCGACTCTCCCAGTATGTCTGCCCTCCATAGTCTGGTCACTCTCCCTCCCAGTGTCTCTCACTCTCCCCCCAGTGTGTATGCGCGGCTGCACCGGCCCGTGTCGGTGCCAGTGCGCTCCGCCGGTACCATAAACACTGGACAGCGCCCCCCCCCCCCTCCTGATGCAATGAACGAGTACTCCCGTGGGGGGGGGGGAGGGAGGGAGGAGTATTGAAGGGTGTGGTAGTGTGTGGTGTCTCGAAATTGATAAACATGCGTGATTGATCCATAAGATTGATAAGCATGGTTAGGAAGGTTAGTGTTAGTTGAATATCGTTATTTATTTTTATCATCTGGTAGTGTCGAATGGTGTAAAGAGTTCGCTGTCCATGATGGTGATATAAGATGGGCGAAGGCGCAGTTGGAGTTCCGATACAGCGGAGTTTGGCAGTGTCCCTCTCCATGGACGTTCTCCGTGGTCACTGTGGGGAGACCCGCCTCTCTACACGGCCTCGTGTTGTGACAGGCGCCGTGTGCCCTCCACTGCCCCCGGCCGGACCTGCCGCGAGCGGTAACCCGACCCGACCCGGCGCGGACGCGGATGTTTGTGTTTGGCCCTGCTCTGGCCCGCGGCGGCCACTAATTTTCGGACGGAATGGCCGGCTGGACGGTCGTGCAGTGATGCATTGCATGGGTCGTTTGTGTACATGTCGTTCGCCGCCCGCCTGTCGTTTGGGTCGGTGTCAGAGGGCCGCTCTGTGTCACTGTGAGATGCGGAGACTGACAGGCTGTCAGTAACGGCTATTGAGATGACAGACATTGATGCTGGATGTCATTGTGAAGTTTTAGTTACACCTCCTAGTTGCAGGCACCACATCCTATTGGTTGCAGCTATTTCAGGCTTGCGGTCATCTCTTCTACTTGTGCCTCCGAATCAAGCACATTCTGTCCGATCTTTTGGCACAAGTAGCCCAAGTAGGAAATATGCCCTATACCTGATCCTAAATCCTGATCCTGATCCTTATCCTGAAATCCTAAACCTGAGAGGCTACCGCCAGCAGTCTGCTCACACCAGCCTGCATATGTCCATACCTAGGTCTCTCTCCCCCTCTGCCGCCGTCCTGCAGCAGCGGTGTCGGTACGATCACAGAGGCGGCGGCGTCTGTGGCCTGTTTGCCGGGCGCTGCTCGGGTGTGACCGCCCGTCGGCACTGTGACTCTGGGTGTGACCGCCCGTCGGCGCTGTGACTCTGGGTGTGACCGTCCGCCAGTGAAGCGTCCGAGCGGCGCCGGGCGGCTCTGTGTCATCACTCAGCGCGCTGCGAATGGTCCGGGAGCCGACTGTATACCTACCGGCGGCAGGACGGACTATACCTATTGGCGACAGGCCCGAGGACCGACTGTATATACCGTACTCGAGGGACATACTGTATATCGGCGAGAGGACTGGGAGCCGACTGTATACTTAAATCGAGGCTCAGACTGTATACCGTCAAGAGGCCTGGAAATCGACCGTATATACCAATTACCATACACTTGTGACTTGAGACTGGCCGTACCCATATTCCGAGCTCAAAGGACCCACCGTTTATTGGCCGTGTATACCAGATATCGTAGGTATATCGTATGTAGAATGCATGTACCGTACTCAGGAGACTAACCATTTACAGACCTTGTATACCGTATAGCGTATAACGTTTATCGTATACAGGCTGCATATACTGCTCTCTGGAGACGGACCGTATACTGATTGCTGAGACGGCGGGGAAGACCGTGCCTCGGCTTTAAGTTCGCTCGGAGGAAACTGCGTGCCAGCGGCGCCGATCGCCGGGTCATAGCGGGATCGGCGGTGCAAAAATCACCGTCCCAGACTGGTGGAAAGACGGTACTGCAATGGGAGGAGATTTCCTGACACCCGTCAGAGTCGTCTGAACCGCAGCGCCACTGCGGTGGACGGTGGAGGCTGTAGTTGTGGATCTCCCCGCTAGATGGTGCGCAGGGTCTGTCGCCTGCCTGGCTAGCTGGCGGAGATCGTCTGATAGCAGATAGCGACATTCAGAAGATTCCTTGTGGGATTGGCCGCTGATATGGCGCTGTTTGCCACCTGATAGGTCGAAGCTTTGGTTACTTGTGCAAAGGTGTCCGTTGCCTGATGCTTAGGCAATGTTACAAGTGGGATGTTCCTGATACTCGCTGTTCCTCTCACAAATATTGTGAATGTTTTACGGTAGAATAAGTGAAAAGAGAATAGTTCTCTGTCTTGGTCTTGATTTTTTTGCTCCTATCCCCATGACCAAGCTGCGGCAGTTACTGGCAGCTCTACGTCTTCGGTGACGTCACTCCAGGTCCTGGATGACGTCACCCTCCGGGCATTACCAGTGATGCCTTTCTGTTGGCCGGAGCCAACTCCTAATTCCTCGGTCCGGTTTGATGACGTCACCCCATCTGCCGCCGGTATGATGACTTCAGCGGCTGTTTCAAAGTATGACGTCTCTCAGCCCATCTCGTTGATCCAATCAACCCCGCCAGGGTCCTGTTACAGTCCATTTGGGCTGTTGCACTGTGTCCTGTTCGGTGATATGTGGTCTGTTGCTCATCCCGTTCATAGATGATTTATCGGGACGAACCGCCGGAGAACGCCGGATAGATCAACCTGTTGGTGGTGTGGGGGTATGCATCTACGGGTATTTTCTAAATCACCGTAGATATCGTTAGAATCGAAGAAGTACTCAAAAGAAGGAAAGTCTGGATGCGCTTCTCAGCCGCTCAACGGTCGTCATCCTTTACGTCTGTTTCCGTTTCGAGTTTGGGTCTTGTAGGATATATTCTAGACATCGAGCTTGGGTCCATGATAGGGTTTGCGTCCGCCGCTCCTGTCTGCCGTTTTACTGCCCTGATGACGACCACCAGACCCAGTGACCCTCCACCACTCATCTCCGGTGCCCCCGGCGCCTCCTCTGCGGCCACTCCGGTGATGAGCTCCGCTTCTGTCGTGACCACCCTGTTCCTCCGGCTCACAGAACCTCCGTTTTTGCCCACCTGGCGCCGCAATAATGGATTTCTGTTTCGCGGTGCGCGGCGCTCCTCTCACTGACTATGCACGTGCGTGGGCGGGCGGTAATTCTGCCGTCGGCGCTCCCGCCCGGCCGTGTTGGGCGGGGGCGGCTGGCTGGGCGGGGGCGGCTGTTGGCCAGGCTATTTACCGGGCTATTACCATGACATGCGAGCCGTGCCGCCGTGAGAACGGCTCCGGAGCCGGTGTGGAGGTGTAGAGGTGTGCCTTCCTTCACTGAGTTTAGTGTGGTGGTATGGTGCTGAGGAGGGCTCTGTTTGACCCAGAAGAGGAGGGCAGCGTTCGGGAGAGTTGTGTGTGACTGAGGGTAATGAGTTCTGTCTCATGGTTGCAGCGTGGCGTGGCGTTGAACTCAGATGCGTTCCATAGGGGAGCAGGAGAGCAGCTGAAGTCACTCATGGTCTTGTTTCGGCGCTGAACTTGGACCAGTGCCGAACTCTGTGGTATGGCACAGAACTAAGCAGAGCTACGCTTAGCCCTGGATAGCAGTGCATCTTCAGAGCCCAATCTAAGCCACCGAACTTCTCATCTCTACTCCTTGCGCATTGTCCCTGACGCTTGTTCCACTACACATGCGTCCAGTGTCACACCGTGACTGCCCGGTGCCGTCTCCCGGGTCTTCAACTGCCGTCCGTCCGTTCCGACGCCCCGCCGGCCGCCCCGCTGGACGCCCGGGGAAAGTCTGACCATCAATCCTCGCCGCCACCGCGCTCTTCCGCCCAGATCGCCCGTTCGCATGATCATTTCACGACGGATTGACCAATGCGGACGCGCTATTACGCAGCAAATGTGCTGGCTACGGCTATTTAAAACCAATCTTCTATGAACCAAAACTACGGCTGATGCGGTATGGAATTTTGAGCGTTCGACCCGCGAAGCTTACTCTTCATGCGTATTTATCGCACCCAATCATGTATTATCTTCGATTGGACATGGGTATTTGGTAATCGGGCAGATCTAAACATCTTCCCCGCTCCGGGGCTAATGCTCGTGCGCCGCTCAGTTTCTGACTGTGATGGCCTCTGATGGGCCGCATCGGGACCACTGATGTGAGCAGTGATGCAAGCGATGATGTGGCTAGTGATGCGGCTACTAAATGGTTGTCTGATATTGATGTCGCTAGTGCCGCTGATGTGGATGATGACGCGGCTACATCAGGTACTATTTTCTGTAGAAAGTCATCAGACAGCTGCGCCGGTAACAAAAGAGAAACAGCAGACGACTCGGGGTCTGTGCTTTACGGCACTGACTTGACTTGACCTGGACTAGCGTTGAACGTCCGTCGCCATGCGTCTTTCTCCCGTCGAGTGCAATTGGCACAGCTTTGGCTATGCCCGCAATGAACAGTCACTGAGCGATATCACACCATGGAAACTTACCCACCACGTCTCTGGCCCCTGCGGGCGGGAAGGTGACGCCCCCACCTATCCGAGAGATCAGCTGGGCGGAGTGTGGCCGCTGCCGCCGGCGGCACCTCTGTTCAGAAGATGTTGTAACAGCCTCATCCATCTTACAGCCAACCGACCGACCGACTGGCCGATCGAGCTAGCGAGAGAAGAGCCGGCGGTGGCGGGGTGTCTGATGTCAGATGACTGATCGGGATACCCGCGGTGTGATTTGACAGACCGCTCTCGGGGTTGACGGACTAGTTTTGACGGACTGGTTACTAGGCTAAGAGACTAGTCTCACAGTTGACAGATTGGTCGCTAGGGTTGACAGAACTCCTCTCTCTGGGTTGATCGGAGTCTGAGTGTCTGGGTTATTCTCCATTGCAATCCGGGACCACCTCACCCTCCTATTGTATTCAGGGACGGTGAAATTCCACCTCATTTTCCACTCTATCCTGATCAGACGGCCGCCGCCTGACGTGACCTGTCTCCTGGCCGGCGTGGGCTGGAGAAAATCGCACCCCGCTCATACAGGCGAAATGGCGCCGCTCCGTCCGGCGAGAGGTGCGCCTCCTTTTCTCCGGGAGAGCGGAGTTCCGCGCGGAGTCCGCTCGGAGTTCCGCTGGCGGAGATGGGCAGCCGGAGCGTGGGAGCCGCTGCTCGTGCTGACCCGGCAGACTTTCACCGGTCATCTCGCGGCGAGCGGCGGCGCGCCGGCGGCCAGCGCGGCGCGCGCCACCGGCACACGCTAATGGGATGAGCCACGAATGTCGACGGATGCTCTGAGAGCGCCACGATCGTCGACGTATGCTCCCAGCGCGCCACGATTGTCTAGCGTGCACAGAGGTTTGGTCTAACCTTTACCTGCTCGCCAGGCATATTTTCGTCAGAGAACGGATGGCAAAGCTGACAATGTCTTCCCTTCTTTAGTCATCAGAATAGTGCATCTATGGTCGCTCAGAACTAGAGGGAATATGATGGAAGGGTCTCGAGCCAGTCTGCTCAGCAATACTTGGTTGATACCATATTATTAAGCAGGTCAGGCTGGCAGAACGTTGCTAACAGTCCGCTAACAGTATCCGAGTGCAGCCAACCGGATCATAGGTGTGCCGGCGGGCAGCTGCCCTGAACTCTGTGATGGAGCAGTGGGGGCCAGCATAAAAGTCGTGGCACCGTGCAATTCAAATTATGGCAACAGCATGGCAGTTGCACCCTGGCGGGCCTAGGGGAGACCGAACAGTGTAGACTGTAGAGCAAGCATCCAGGTGAAATATTGAGAAAGCCATGGGAGAACTATGGGGAAAGAGTGGATGAGCGGTAGAGGCTAGAGCGCTGGGGAAAGGGGAAAGGCGGCGTGGCACCGGCCGATGTCTGGTGACCTCACCGCAGGCGCGTGCCATTCTCCGTCCAGCGCCGTCCGCGGCCCATTTCACAGCGGCGGCGGTGGCCGGTCAGATACGGCCCGCGGGTCAGAGCTGGCCGGTGGGGTCGGAGAGACTTCTTACAGACTGGCTCTGCCCTGTCCGGGGGAGGTATTTGCTCTGTCGGGAGAGGGGGCGTTACCCCGGTCATAGCACTCTGGCTGTTATTGGAAGTACCAGGGTACGCCGATATTTTAGGTTATCATGATTCGTTTACTGTGGTGCGGCCTGTGGCATATCTTGGGAAACAATCATTACCAAGCTGAACTAGGTATGTGGGTTTGTCGAAAAACGGCTGTACCATGAATGAATTTTATAGGTCAGTTGGGAAATGTTGCGTTAAATTTATTACCTGTAAAATGTGATAGGGGTCTTCCGGCCCGCATTTTTTGCTATCGCTACCCATAGATCAACAATCATAAACCAAATACCTCATGCATCACACCACACCATCCTCGAGCGCGCACTTTTTGCCTTGCGCAGTATACTTTTACGGTCAATTTATCTCTCTATTGAGTAGCTCTGGATGGCGCCGGCAGCACCCCCGCGGCGGCGGCTGTCCGACGTCCGGTGTCGGCCCTCGGCTCACATACCGTTTGACCGGTGACCTGGGCTGGCCGCTGAGCCCGGCCCGGTCCGGCCCGGCACGGTTGGCGCCGTCTGCCGAAATTACTTGTCCGTTAGCGCTGTAGCGGCGGCGGCGGGATAGGTGGCAGCGGAGGTGGTGGCGGTAGAGGTGGTGGTGGTGTGAATGCGGACCAGCTGACTGGTGACCTCAGACCCGCCGGGCCGGGTCGGGTCGTCTGAGACGGGCCCGTGAGGAGTTTTGAATGGTCGCACGGCACTCATGCGGGTACCCGGTCTACCTGCCGATGTTGTTCAAATCAGGCTCTCGAGGATTTCCGGTGCTCGGTGAGATTGTCAGCAGTGCCGGTTGAATGATACCCGCTATTCATTGGCAGCTCGTTGAAGTTCTGTGGCCTTTGACCTGTGAGAAGTTTGTCTGCCTGTTCACGAGCTTGCGGACCACGTGCTGTAGTCGGTACCGGTGACCGGTGTGAGGCGGATCTTTTCTGACCGGTGTGAATCCAACCCCCACCGCTCTGACCGGTGTAAACCCGGCCCTCTGACCGGACGTGGCCGCCACCGTGCCGCTATGCAGTGCATCACGGGGTGGTAACCCGTTACCGGAGTGGCACCTCCGGGCTGACCCGCCGTGACCTCCGGTGACCCGGCGTGACCCGGCGGTCAGCCTGAGACCGAGCGGTGGAGCCGAACCCGCCAGCGGAGCCGGCCACTGGGCCCATTCTTTCCAAGTGGCGCAGTTATCTTTTTAAAGTAGCGTAGTTAGTTTGCTATTCACACCGTTTGACAACTTTAACATTGATGCCGGCGCTGGTTAATAGGTATCCACGTCAATTAAATGACTCATGACAACGCCAAGTTCCGATGGACGCAGTACGTAGACGCTTGCGACACATTTTGCAGTAGGTTTTTAGCTTCAACCAGTGCCTTCCAGACCCTTTCCACGCCAGTTGGTAAGGTTACTTCTACTGCCAACAGGGTGCCGGATATAATGGCTGTGCCATCTCCGTGTAGACCATCTGTCGCTGGTCGCCCTTGTTCCTTGTCACCTCTTCTGACACGTTAGTCCGTCTGTGTTTTTATGACTGTCAGCTGGAGACAACCCACAGGACATGACCACAATTCGTACCAGGATTTAGAGGTTGTGACTGTTGGTAGGTGTGGGCTTGGACAGCAGGCCTAACTAGAATGTATATTTGTGGATCCCGCAGGCTGTCATTCGCCAGTCAGTCAGTCAGTTCTCAATCAATTGTCAGCGAGAGCACTTCATTCGCTTTATGGTCGCCTTTACTGTCGCTTACTGACACAGGTCAATCGCCGCTGCTGGCTGATCAATCGTGATAGCAATGAGTCGCGTGCCGTCCCTAGACCTAGTCACAAGAGGAGTGAGAAGTGACGCGACAGGGCGAGATAGGACAAGAGAAGACGGAACAGAACAGGACAGGACTGGAGGAAACATTTGATTAGACTAGACCAAGACCAGACGTGGCCAGACATGACTCCTCTCGACTCCACTCAGCTATACTACACTAGTACCGAGACCAGAGGCCGCACGGCCAGTTTTGCACTGCAGGCGTGGGTGAACCGGGATTGACCTCTCGACTGACCGCGGCGGGCGAGGGACGAGCGGAGAGCTCACGTGGCCGCTGGCCGGTCCGTCTGCCGGGCAGGGCAGGGCGGGGGTGGGATGGAATGGTGGGGGAGTGCCGGGACTGCGGACCGTGGACCCACCCGGATCTATTGCATGGTACGCCGTCGGCGGGGGTACGAGAGGTGACCGGAGATGAGCTGCGTCTGATGGCTCTGTACTGAATGTGACCATTGATCAGAGCTAGCTGAGTCCGACAAGCCTGTACCCGTGTATGACCAAAGATGAGCTGGGTCCGGCTGGCGCCAAAGCTTGTATCGCCATTGATAACTTATGAGGAACGAGACGTGAAGCGCAGAAGCATGCTACGTAGTACGACGCCAACGACGCCATTTATGTTATGCATGAATCCTTCATAGAACGCTGGAATAACTATTCTAATTGACGATCGGTGGGACACTGGGACAGGTTTAGGCTGTGGCTTGTGCGTCTCCCAGTCTTGCATATCCTTCGGACTCTCCCGACAGTCTCTGACTTCTAGTCTCATGGACTGACTCGTTAACCTCTCAGTCTCTCGTCCAGCCTCTGAGCTGCCCTTTCTGATGCACCGACCCAGCCTCTGAGCTCCTCCGTCCGTCAGCGTACCGTCAGCACACGATCCCCGCTAATGACCCAGCCAGTTAGCCGCGAGCGTAAACAGCAAGGCCCTATATACCGTAAACAGTGTCCCGACGGGGCTCCACCGTCCATCGTGAGGCGGCAGCGGACTCACAGTGTGTTTATTCAGGGTGATGCGTGACGGGTGACGCCGCTCGACAGAGGAAACCGGTCGGAGCGGGATCTAATGATGACGAGGGGTTGGCCGAATTTCAATTCGCCTTTTAGTTGGCACTCATGATTTTGTGAGATTGTAAAGAAACTTGGACTTGAGACGGAGGCGCAGAGTTCCTTTGGTAGATGTATAGTGCATCAGAGTTTTTCCATTAGTTTCCATTTGTTAGTAGCATCCGTTTCTATGGGCCGCCTCTTCCCCGTCTCGTCTTTCTGCACGTTGTTGACCGCGCTCCGCGGTGGCCGGTTGGGTCGTGACTGCTCCTCTGACACGTGACACCCGGTGTCGGGTCAGAGGTCAGCCACGGCTGACACCGCACTGACACGGTCCGACACCCCGCCGAGAGGGGAGAGAGGGGTGGGGGAGAGAGAGCGGAGAGAGGGAGGGAGAGCATAGGCGAGACGGGATGACAGTAGGGGTGGCCCGATCGGGAGTTTCTACTCTCGAACTGAACGAGAAAAAGTGAATCGTTAGCCGTGAAATGGAAGAATAACAGATCATGCCACTGGCAGTGTCTACCGTCCAGCGGGGTGACTGCGTCCCCGAGTTGGGACTGGGCGGCTTGGGACGGAAAAGAACGGTGCAGGACGGGACAAGCGAAGTTGGGACTGGTTGGATCGCTTTGCGTTGCATCGCGCGGCAGTTGTAGCCGTGCTCTCCATGTCGTGTGCCCCCCCTCTCTCTCTCTCTCTCTCTCTCTCTCTCTCTCTCTCTCTCTCCGAGCAGCACACACGCCATGTTTTCAATCTCGTCGACGTGGGCAGCGGACGCGGCGCTCAACTAATGAACGATGGGCGTGGGCCGTGTAAACGGAGCCCCGGCTTGTTTGGCTAATTAAACACGGCTGTGCCGTCAGCGCACGACCGCGCTGCGCCGCCGCTCTGCCGACCTGCCGGGGTTGTGGGGTCAGCGGGTCCACTCAGGACTCGTTACTCGGAAACGCTCGCCGACGGCCGGTCGGTTGAGATTGACCTTTGATTCGGTAGTGTTGTTTCGCATTGACGACGGGTGGATTGACTTTGGTTGCATACCGATGGATGGAGTTGAGTTCTCCTCGCTGCGCGCTCTGCTGCCTACAGAGGTGAGTTTTGATCGTGCTGCCTCGATTTACCCCCACCATCCTGCTGACGCGTGCCAGGATCACGGCCCGGCCCGCGGTCCCATCCTCCTTGAGATACCGCCGCGCCTCTCTTCACCGCCCGCGGGGTACACCTCGGCTCCTTATACGGACTGGCTGCTAAATGGCTCTCCGGCCTCCTGATCGACCTTAGCGAGCTGAGTCGGATTAGCCCACGATCGGTGGTCGGGAGGGCGGTAATCCGCTCCGGCGGACGCCGCGGCAGCTCCGGTGTGGCGCTGCAGCTCGCGAGAGCTCGAGCGCGGGTAGGGAGATCGAGCGAGTCAGGGTTTTGGTGAGGGGAGATGGAGTGCGTATCACGCAGCTCGGGTGTTCTGTTTCGCTGGCTGGCATGTGTGTTATCTTTCACACATTGCGCACGCGTCTCTGGCGTGTGCCTCGCATGCCTCGCGCGCGTGTCTCTCACTCCCGTCTGGATTGCGTCTACCGATCTCGCGTCTGTCTCTGGGCGCAGCGGTGGGCGCCCTTGACGGCGACGCCCACACGGTGTCGGCTGTGGCCGCGGAACTATTCGTCAGAGACCGCCGGTGGTACAGGCGGCGCGGCGCACGCACTTTCTAGTGATTCGTTTGGTCGAGACGTGTCCCCTCCCCCCCCAGGGTGTGACCTTGGGTTGAGCTGGTGTGGGCTGAGATTTGGGAGCTTACTCTCAAGGCAGCCATCTTTTCTCCGACCAACAATTTTCGGTTTTGAGGCTCATGATTGTCAGATACCCACTTCGAAATAACCGAAATCGTGTGGCGAGTAGGCAGATTGTCTGTTTCACAATGACAACGTTTTTCTTGATGGTTCTACGGACAATTTGCATGAGTATTTATGAGGCATGACTGTTCCTTCGAGGCTGTCTTGTATAGTCTTCCCTCCATGGAGGTGTACCTATCCCATCTAACGCCCGGCTCTGCGTCGCGTTTATACCGCCGTCAGCCCCGGGGCAGTACCGTGGCGTGCGGGGCGAGGTGTCTGTTTCCACACCCCACCCCGGCGGGAGGCAGAGTGTGACCGAGGGCCCGGCCGATCTCAGATAGACCCGAATGGACCGGCCGCCGGCCTGAGCTGTGTGAAAATGGCTCCATACTGTGAGATGGTAGAACCGGAAGTTTGTTTCTGATGCTCACGAACTGGTAATTAACATCAGAACAAAGGGTTATCACATGCGAATGTAAACTAGGCCAGCTTCACTCTGTGAACGGTGTGGGGATTCTCCCTGTGGTAGACCATAGCTCACACCGGTGGAGAGCTGGTGGCTCTTTCTCGGTGTACTTTCACTGGCGGCGCCGGACGCTAATGACCTCGCTATTTACATGTGTCGATACATGAGCCACGGAGATGGTTATTAACGAGCGGCCCGGAGCCGGCGGCGACGCGGCTGACCTCCGACCGACGGCTCGCGTCGTTCGTCGGGACGGACGCACCCACAGTCGGGCCAGATGAGCCGCCCCGCCCCCGCGTCCGCCCGCGTGATCTGCCCCCGCCCCCACGCGACCGCCCCCGCCCTCGCGCACGCCGCCTTACCGATCGAAAGCTTGACCCCGTCGGATGTTTTGTCGATGTGAATGGAAAATGGACGGTTTTGGAGACATGGCGAGATGAAATTGTGATGTGGAAAGATGCGGATGAACTGTGATTGGACAGATTTGCATGTAGACTGGGATATGTGGTCATGAGATGGATGCCCCAAACGATGGGTGGTGGGATCTATTCCGTGGAGTTTGGTGCTGGAAAGGTCTCATCTTTGCATGTATTGGCCCTGATCTTAAAAATACCACAATAGCCACAGTCACCACTGCCACCATGACAACCGCCACCACCAACACCACCTCCGGGGGTGGTGGCGTTCGGTTACCGACGCATTAAGCCGGCAAGGTCACCATTGCGTCGGTCGCCGAGACGCTCTCAGAGTCCAACTGCAGACCCGGCTGACCTCCGGTATTAATGCAAAGACAATATTCGCGGACGAATCGTGGAGGCGCAATAATCAGCTGGAACGGCTTCAGTGCGTACCAATTCCACCTGACCTGACCTGGCCTGGCCTGACCTGACTTGGTGGTCGATCTGATCAGGTGAAGGCACGGCAGTGTCAGTTGCGACATTCGCTGTGGTTAGTCCATGGACAATACTGCAATCGGTCTTCTTTCAGCGACTGCCAACTTGCTCCGCCCCCATCTGGCCCACCCACCCCCGCCGCTGGCACCGTCTCCCTCTCCCTCTCCCTCTCCCTCTCCCTCTCCCTCTCCCTCTCCCTCTCTCTTTCTCTTTCTCTCTCTCTCCCCTCTACCTCCTCTCCTCTGTCTACCGCGGTGTCTGTGAGCCTGCCACGTGGGTTCGCGGTGCCTTCCCCGGGTTTCGCCGAACACAGCCGGTGGATGGAAAGAGAGCGAGGTTGAAGAGAGAGGGGTCGGTGGGGAGGAGAGAGGGGTCGGGCCGACTGGAGGCCGTCGGTCGCGATCCCACGGCCCGGCTGTCCGACTGGGGCGGGCGCTCCTCCACCGCTCTGCCCAGACGGCCTCCCTTGCTCTGCCCAGTCAGCTGATTCTTCATACCTACCGTCTCCTTTGCTCCTTCCTTAGTAATGTCCGGCATATTCAGTATACATCTTTTTGTCTTTTTCTTCTGTATGACTTGCCTTTTTTGTTCCCTTTTTACCCCCTTTTATCACTTTTCTTGATCGCATGTTCGTTCCCCTTTTCCGTCCTTCTGTCTTCAAGTGATTTATCATTCTGCACCCATCAGCATCTTCAGTTCGCTCTCTGCGCTTCCCTTTTCCTGCAATTTCCATACCCTGTCAGTCCAGCTCCTCACACCCTCTTCCCCATGAACTCACCCATCTCTCTCCCGACCTCCCTCCACCTCTGTCTACACCGCTCGCCTCTGCCCCGGCCGGCCGGCCCGGGCCGGGGCTAGCCGCTCGGCGCCGCGCGCCTCTGGACCGTCCGGCGCCAGTCAGCGTCAGAGACCGACCGAGGTCGGTGCGTCGCCGGTGGGGCCTCTGTGTGTCTGAGAGCTGGCGCAGCTCTGGTGGTGAGCTGGTGGCGAAGCTCGGTGTGGTGGGAGGCAGACGAGCTGACGAAGCTCTGTGTGGCAGAGATAACGGAGATTGATTCCGAGCTGACATAGTTCTGCGGTGCGGAGCTTACGCAGCTCTCCTACTGTGGCTGTGAGAGGAGTGGTGGTCAGTGTAGTTGGACGACACAGCTGACTCTGACTTTATAGCTGTGTGAGAGCCGGCTGGTCCGCGCTGATCCGTGCTGTGGACGTAGTCTGGCCTCAGTTTGGCCGTGCTGTGACATCGTACAGCTGACCGTCGGGGCCTGACAGAGTGGCTGGCCGGTAAGGTTAACCGGCGGGCTGTGGTGACGTGTCCAAAGGCCGGAGGTGGGGCCGAGGTGATCCACCTCCGCTGAGTGGAGTGATCCTTCTGCCAATGTGCTGTGACGAGCCGTGAGGCCAGTGATTGAAGAAGAGTTGAGTTAAGTTGAGCATATCCGAGTGTCCAGTGTCAGCTGATCAGCTGAGGTAGTGTCTCAGGGGGTGCCTGGAGTGGCTCGAGTGCCTGGAGTGCTCTTAGTGCTCGGCGTGTCCGAGAGTACCCGGAGAGGTGTTCGGAAGTATGAGTGCTGCGGCTTCTGACCGGTGACCGGGTGAGGTCAGGTCAGGTCAGGTCAGGTCGGGCTGACCGGCCGGCGGACGACCATGGTTCTAACCGGGGGATACGGAGGCCATGTCTCCTACGGGTCCCGAGTGGACAGTCTGCTCTACATTATGGTGAGTCCAACTCCGCCGCTGGCCCAATCGACTCCCACGGTCCTGACTCGGAGTCAGACAGCCGACGATGACTCGTGTCTGAAAATTCGTGACGTGTCTGAGACCAATGAACGTGTGCTGACTGGGGATGTGGTGCTTTGTAGCTAAATCACTGCCATATTCTGTCCGACGCGCTCGTGCATGTGTTGGAGGCATCCTCCCTCGCCGAGATCCGTTAGCCTCTTTTCCATTCACCGCTTGGCGAATCCTGTGGGCAGAAATATATGAAAAGGTGAAGGGTCACGTCGGCTAGGCGGGCCCTCGGCTTTCTAAAATTGGAACAGGTCAGGAACGCCGTGGTTTGATTTATTTATTTACATAGGGTGCGTATATTTGCGATATTATAACGTGATTTGGGCTATGGTGGTTCACGTGAAGTAACCCAGTTTGCGTACGATCATGAGAGGCCGAAAGAGTTACGAACCTTTCATGTTTATTTATAAGTTTCCACTGCTTCAACAAATCATCTTATCATCAACGGTTCAAGTGGCTTTGGAACGAAAGTTTCTTGCCCAGCTATCTGAAGATGACAGAAAACAGGCAGCAGCAGTTCCATTGAAGGCTATCTTTTAGTCATAGGCTGTCATCGGCAGTCAGCTGCCTGCGTCGCAACTGTGACTGAGCTGAGCAGTTATAAGTAGCTGTTAGCGAAGTGCTAACCCACCCCTTGACCCATGGTGAGCTAAACCACCCTTTGAGCTGAGCCAGGTCTGAGTCCCGGTGAGCTGACCGGCGAGTCTGAGCGTGCCTGTCCGAGGTCATTCCGTATGCAGATTGCAGCGGTCGCCGCGGGGCTGCCGGCGGTCGGCACATTGGTGTCAGCTCGGCGCGGGCCGCCGCCGCCGCCCGGGGCACTGCGCCGCGTGTCTTCCCTCGGAGCGCCGGCCTGAGGTCTGACACAGAGGCTGTGGTGACCAGAAGCTGTGAGGACTGGTGTAGACTCTGCACAAACTTGTAGATTGGTCAGAGAATGTGTGAGGGTTGATGCGGACTGGCAGTGTCTTTGGCAACGTCCAACGAACTTGCGGGCAGGTGGACGACGCGGGATCTGAAATGCACTACACTCACTTGAGCTGTATTTCTCTGATTCTTGGTGAGAATCTCGGATCTCAGGAATCGACGCTCCAACCAACCGACCTGTCACAGTTTGACTCGTTAGTCGGTTAGGTCAATCCTGAAACCTTGCGTAGATTCCTCTGAATCCATATCGAGAACCTTGATTCAGGTAATGTGGTACTAGCGACGGCAGAGACGGATCCTCGATGACGACTGATAGACCAAACGCCAGCCTCGGGAACCGTGTGAAGTCGCCGACAGATTATTTCCATTCACCCCGGCCCTCGTTCTCGGATCTCGGGTATCCGGCGCTGCTCTGGGCCCGGTAAGGCGGAGTTCCGCCGCTGCCTCTCCCCGCTCGGGTCATGACCTCACCAGAGCAGATGGCTGGTGACGGGGAAAGCATCGGCGAGAATTTGGATTGGACGGCCGTCGACCGGGCTCCATCTGTCGTCTCGCTTTATGGCTCCTCTTTCGCATCTATCTCGTGTCCGCCTCGCGTCTGTCGGTCATCCGTACCGCGCCTGTTTCGCTTGATTTCTTCAGGCAGTTGGATCTGCATATTTTCGCCCAAAGGAGACTATTGTTTCTCCTCGGGGATAGCGGAAAGGTTTCCCAGAATGAGGCGAAAGGGATGGATAGATGCGCCAGACGTTGACGGTCAATTGTGGTGTGGTGGTTTATGCTTTATCGAAGGAAGTAGGTACTTTTTAAGGAAGCATGGGCTATACCTACACAACTAACTTTGCAATCCGAGAAACCAGCTGTGGATTTCGTTTCCCAGATAATCGAAGCCCGTCTATTTTACAGCGCGATCAATTCATGTCTCTCTTTCATGGCCTGATCTAGCTTGGCCCGGCTTGGTCTGCGTATTAAACTACGCCATATTGTGAGTGATGACGTCTTAAACGCACAGATGACTACCCCTGGCGTGCTCTGTGATCAAACGCAGACGTTTTTGGGTGCCATGGTGCGTAGCTGGGATGAAATTTGGTTGGACAAATATCTCTGCTTATTTGAACAGGGTCCCGGCTGGGAGTGTTTATTGAAGCTCCCGGCTGGTGCCGCCGAAATGCGGGCTCCGGTTCAGTAGGTCCGGACAACGAATTGAATTTCGACGAACTGGGTCCCATGCTACTGCGAGGAAATGTCCCGTGGTGTTCGCTAGAAGTACCCGTCTTCGCTGTGCTCCACCCCGCCTCCACCCTAGTCTACCCCTACCCCTCCCTTCAAACTGTCGACCCACCCCGACCCGCCCTACCCCTCCCTACCCCGCCCCGACCCGCCCGTCGTCCACCGACCTCGGCTATCATTTGCCGGAAGTTGTCCGACAACACACCGCCCGGTCGCCGACCGATAACAGTCTGTGGGTCGGCCGGTCAGAGGCGCTTATCCGCTGACGTGGAGAGCGGTGTGTACGCGAGTGGTCGACGTCTGTCAATGGGTAGCCGGGAGGAGTTGAGGGGAGCTATCAGTGTCCCTGCCGTCGCCGCGCTGTGCTGACCGCTCTTGCTAGCGCCGTGGCCTAGATAAGGGCTCCTGCTAGGGCCTGTCATCATCTATGACCTGGCTGTTGGCTCTCAGCTGTTATCTCTAACTAACCAGTCCTATCTAAACCAAGCTTAGGTCCAAGATAAGTCTAGTCCTCATCAAATCAAAGCTACAGTCCTGTGGAAGTCCAGTTCAGGTAGTCGTATTAAAGTCTAAACTCCAGCCCTGATTCCTTCCCAGTCCTACAGACCCTGTCCAGTTGTTTCGCTCCAGTCCAAGCCCAGCTCAGCTCGCCATTGGCCCTCACTCGTATGCACAGAACAGTCTGGGGCAGTGCCGGCGGCGGACAGAGATCGTTTTATTGGAGGCAGCGACGGCGAACGGTGCGCTGCCGACCCGAGCTGACCGCTCGACGGAGGAGCTGAATCACCTCCCCTCGGGCTGAGCGGAAGGCAGTTGTGGGATGAGGGTAGCGGGGATGGTGCTGCTGCTGCCGGAGCCTATTGCGCTTCTGTCCCCTCACTCCGAAACGGCCTGCACCGTTGAAAACAACGCGAGAGTTCACATTCTCTGACGAACAGGCTTTCATCGTTCAGCGGTATCCACTATCCAGGCCCATCATTGTCCAAACGCTATTCGATATGGCCAACGTCGTAAAGTCAGAGTCGTTTCGATTCCTACAGATTATTTCCGACTACGGTTCGTAATAGTTCTGACTTGTAACGGTCCATCTTACTGCTGCGAATACCAAAACGGCGCAAGCCACGAGTCACGACGGAATTGACGGTCGGCGTTCGTGATAACCATTCAGAACGACTCGCTTGAACTATTACGAGCGGCTCTCGCGAACACTTCATCAGAGCATCGCGGGAACCTTTCCTAGAGGACCGTTTTCGACCTCAGTTGGCTTCTCAAGCTGTGAGCTTGCTGGATCCATTGCCCGCCTGCCGCGCCGCTCCCCCGTGGATCGAACTCTCCGCTGTGCAGATTGCATGACCGCCTGGGTCACGCCTCTTCAACTAAAGCTGCCAAAGATGGACCTCCGGATGAGCCTTGGAATGGCTCGAGCAGACCTGGTCGTGTCGAGACGTTGGAACGTTCAGCGTAGCCTGTAGAGCTGCTCGAATCTCATTACGATACCGTTTGACCGAATGGCACTGATGTTACAGCGTTTGTCTTCGCGACGCTTGGCAGTCCGCTACGGAAGCCTCTCAATACGGAAGCCTCTACGGAAGGCTCTCCGTCTTCCGTGGGAAGACAAGTGATGTGATGAGATCCCTAAATGGACACAGATTCGAGTGGCGTAAACATCTGTGTCAACAGCACTGAGAGGGAACAAACACACAGATACGGAGATGAGACTCACCCAGGTGTGAAGCTAGACGCCAGGACGATGTGCGTGTTGACCCGGCGCTAGATAACCGCGTATTTCGTCATCTTGGAGCGCTTTTGGAAACAGGATATTTCGTCATTCATGGAAGTTTATAAGCTGCTTTTCTCGCGTTCGATTTTTGGATTGCTGTTCTGCGAAGACACTGAACTTCCCATTGATGCATCTGGAAGCGGATGTATGCAAGACGGACGAAGCACAGGTTGTGGTCGCCTGGCACCTCACACTTTCCATCACCTTCATGTCTTGTGTCTTGGTCCCAGTAGTTCCGCCGGCGAAGGCGAATGCGCCACGCCGGTCGGGCTGTCGGTACGCGCGACCGATCACGACGACACACCTCCGGCCCTGGGCTGATGGGTGGCACACGCCTCTGATGACCGCCTGACGCTCGTCACGCAGTGGTGATGATCGTGATTGTAGTGGTGATGGTGATGGGGGGTGATTGTCTTGAACTGTTGGCAATGCCGATGAAGCCGTCATCGATGACATGGCCTTGGTTTAGACCCAACTATTCTTCCCAAAAAAGTACAATTCGCTTGACACCCAGTCATCCATGGGACGAAATCTTTCCTTACATATGTCGCGATCATTAATATCGATTATCACCTCCGTTTAGTACGTTTTAGCCTACCAGCCCAAAGGCGGAAGCGGCAGTGTCGGTCTGTGCTGCGGCGGACCTGTTCCGAGATACGCAGACACGTGTCTGTCCTGTCACTGATAACGCCAGCCTTGGGTTCGGCAGCGGGGGCTGGTGGCCGGGTCCAGCCGCCAGCCGGGAGTCATTTGTTTATGAATGGTCGTGGCCGCGGCTGTGGCGCCATTATGGGAGGAATGTGAACCGGCAGACGAAGTTGGCGCCAGATCGGGGATGGGTCGGCTAGTGGAGAGAGGGCTGGGGCTGGGTGTCGAGCGATGCCGCTGCCCTGATCGGTGACATTTGTGTTATTTCGGTGAAACAAGATCCCACATGGAACAGAAACCTACTTGGGATTGTAGTTTGGTCAAATGTCATCATTGCCATTGGACGGCTTTTGTTTTTATTCTGTTGATTACTCCGTGCTGATGTCCCAGCAGAGCCATTGATTAGAAATTAGGAATAAGAGTTCTGCTTGGTTCACCGTCTTGCCTTTATATTACCATTTGGTGAGCTTTGAGATTGCTCCACGCGAGGGTGTGCCATGTCGGTATGAACCTCCGCCGGACCACCGTGACCTAACGGTTATAGAGCGTCCAACCGTGACGGACTCACGGGATTGAGATGGCGGCTGATGGCCGGATGTGCTGAGATTGACAGGTGTGGCAGATTGACAGGTGTAACGCGAGTGGCAGGTGTGACAGATTGACTTATTCGTATGACGGACTTTTTAGATAGTGAATGACATGAACCAGGCATCTGGAGTGAATTGATACGAAGTGAAGTGCTATTGAAGGCGTGTGGTTATGTATGTTTACTGTACCACACAGACACACTGTGGCTTTCTCAGCATCAGCAACGGGTCCCCTTCCCCAGTGGGTTCCTTCGGAAACATGGACACAAGCACGGTTTCCACTTTCGCAGCACATGAAAGCACAGCCATGCTCTTCTGCATCGTGATAGGTTATTAGGCGGATTTCCGGTGCCTGGCTCGAGTTCTCGTGTCTTGTAAACAGTGCGACTCGGGTCTCGGCAGGAACAACAGTTAGGGAGACGGAAGCTTGGGATACTTTTTGACAGTACGTTACGTCACAGTGAGATGACATCGGCCATGGCTCAGATGACATTGTCACTCAGATACATTGAATTGCGCTTCTTCTGATGTTAAAATGCATTCTGCTTAGAACAATACGACAGTTATTTTATACATGGCTTACCAGACCTTCGTTGTACGAATTCCACATCTCGACCCTGACGAATTGTTCCTGTCTGGATGCCGCTCCAGAACCCACAGACGTCGGGTTGTGTAACCCGCCTCCAGTCCGCCTCACTCCCCCGTCCATCTGTGCGGGACCAGTCCAGACGCCGGCGGTGGAGGCGGCAGCGGTCGAAAGGGAAACCGAACCCCCGGAGCGAGCGTGCCTCACTGCCAGTCCCCAGTCACTGCCGTGGGCGGAGGGGTAGAGTGGTGAAGACAACCCTCTGAGCTTTTAGAGCGGTGAAGCCAGCCACCTTGTGAGGCTCCAGGCGAAGTCGGGTAGTCTTTGAACCTCTGGTACAGTGAAGCTGATCAGCCTCTGAGATTCGATTGTTGAGGGGAAGTCAGCCTTTGAGTCTCTTGAGAGGTGAACCCAGTTAAGTCAACCAGCCTGCGCGCCTCTATGCGAAGTCAGGGGGCCTCTGAGCCTCTAGAGCGGTGAAGCTAGCCTCTAGGCTGACCCGACCCGACGAGTGCGCTCTGCCTGACCCGACGACCAGCCGACGTTGCTCACCAGCTGGCAACGTTCGCCGTGTGAACGGTCCACGTAGCTGCGCGCACCAAAAACTGACGTCCGGCACAGCTCCTACGAAAAACTCGCCCCAAGACCGTCACGTACTCAGCAGTGGACAAGAGCGTGTTGACGTGACGACGACTCTCTCCCAGTGACATGTCCACTGGAGCCTGATGATGACTTGGGTGGTGGTGTTGCAGCCTCAGGATCAGTCCCTTCGTTCCTGTTGACTTGCCCACTGTACCATGTTCTCTTTTATCGCTATCATTCACGCCTCTGTCAAAAGCTTGGATTCATAAACGACTTTTCTTTCTATCAACTTCTCTTTACTCTGGCAATATCTCATGTCTGCTACTCACCTCGACATTGTTTCGTTTCACTTATCTTTCGTCCTTGACGCCATTAGTCTATCCTTATTTGTTACCTGATCGATCATTATGTCCGCTATCCATAAAATTACCATCTGTTATTTCTGTCCTTTTTGCGCCGTACTTCAATTTACTACCCGCGACCAAGGCAGGCCTCTTATTTCATTCAAACGGTTTCCTGGATATGCGCAAGATGTGTGACACGGCTGTGTGATTTCGGTTACATGCCATGTCAGTTGTCGAAAGTTGGTCACTTGAAGTTTGGATAAACTGTCTTTTAAGGCCATCTTCCGTCAATAGGCTTGACCTCATTAAGTTATTAATTGTCCATCCCTCTTAGTTTGACAATGAGGGACTTTTCTGTCACGAGATTGGTATGCTGATTTCATATGACAAGGTGCTTAATCATCTCTTAACTGGTTTAACCCGGCAGTTGCTGGGGTATTTCGCCACCCACCGTTTGCTGGGGGGGGGGGGGCGTTAAACGCCCCCAGCCGATAACTCGAGAACCAATAGGCGCAGCGAAACGCACGAGGCGGCAAACGAAAGAGCGCGACGAGACGCTTCAGATGAGTACTTTAAAGTTGAATTTTGAGGTCACAAGTCGGGTCAAGGTCAGGTCAAACACCTGAAATCGGGCTTTCAGTAGCATGGACTTCAGGACTTCGCAATGGGCGCCTCTCGCCATAAACTCTGTCAAAACGGTGCACAATCCATCTTAAAAGGCCTACAAGAGTGTCAGCTCCATGTAGGGGTCAGTCAAGCATAGGTCAGGGTCAAGGTCAGGTCAACCGGTTAGGCACATATCCCCGAAAATCAAAACTGATATTCGCAGCCTGTGACACATGTTTTATAGGTAATTTGGGGCGTAGAACACGATGGTGACATTCATTTTATCATATGTGTACGTGTTTGGCTCAAAAAGTTCAATTTAAGAAATTCATGTATCATGGCCGTGAAGTAGTCACGAAAAATTGCCAAGATTCAGTTCATGATTATGGAAAATGCGGAATGATAATCAATAATCGAAGATAGCCATTTGATTGACCATGGTATTGGCAGTCTAATGGCGTTTACGGCATGTCTGTATGTCTATTCTATGATTTTATATGATTTTTTGAACATATGCCGTTTTTGGTCGAAAACTCAGAAATCATGACGTCACTAAAACCTCGATATCTCAAAAATTTTCCGACCGATTTTTTTGAAACTTTGTCACAATGAACTTCAATCAATTCCCTACAGGTACCCAAAATTTGGCGCGCCTGCGGCGCGCCGTTTTTATGCTATGGCCCGGCGAAAAAAGTGGGGGCGTTTAACGCCCCCCCCCCCCCCCCCCAGCAACTCGCGGGTTATAGGGAAACTTCAAACAAGCAGCTTGGCTGGTTGTCCGGCCGGAATACCAGTTAGGCTTGCATACTTCTGCTATCAGTTCACGCACGGGAGAGGCTCGTGGGTGTTGAATGTCGATGACTTGACCACTCACTATCCTGGGACCCTATCCTGGTCTTCGACTCCAATTTCTTATCCACTATCACCCCGCCACTTGCTGTTCTCGTCTCCGAGTGATCCGGAACAGTGAGTGTCGCAGTGATCAAAGGTTGGGTTGCATTCCCAGGTCGGGAGTCGTACTCTTCTCCCCGCGTTGTTCAGTGCTGCCGTTAATTCATTCATTCCTCTCCGGCTCGGTCGTTGCGCGTGGCTACTGATCACCTGATCCGGAAGTACCGACACCGTGCGTGCCACCACCCTGCCCCGGTCCCGTCCCAGCCCAGTCCGTGCCAGTGCCGGTTGGTGTTACCGGTGGAACCGATGGCAGCGGTAGCTGCGTGTCGACTGTCGACCGACCCACCGACTTACCGACCGACCGACCGACCGACCTTGGCTGGGGAGAGATGCGCCGTCTGACGGTAAAGGTGGGGCCTCAGGTGGTAGGCTCTGCTGATAGAGCCTTAGCTAGTGGGGTTTTACGATGGAGGCCCAGCTAGAAGCGTTTGACAAGAGATGTGGTTTTGACTGTATGCTTCAGACGGAAGGTTCTGAGTCTGACGTTAGGGCCTAAGCTGTTGTGTGTGCTGTGGGGTGTGAGGCTGTTCTGCCGGCCTCACTTGGCTTCCGGCTCCGACACTCTTCGGGTCTCATCACCGTATTCTTACCTTGCTCTTTCCTTGTCCTTTCTATTCCGGCTCTATTCGTACCAATCAACTCTCTTACATCTTCTTCCTTGGGCAATTATGATCGGTCTCATTCAGGTCTGATTCGCCCTGAAGCCATGACCTGTTGTGGTAATACCGGCACCCTATTTACATACCATTGCTGTCTGTGGGGCGCCGCGAGTGATCTCTTCCCGTCGGCTCGACCTCGACTGTCAGTCAGAGGGATGGCGATCCACCCACGCAGAGAAAGGGAATCACAGCTGAGAGCGATGGGGAACCACAGCTGAGAGTAATGGAGAATCACAGCTGAGAGTACTGGAGAATCACAGCTGAGAGTACTGGGGAATCACAGCTGAGAGTACTGGAGAATCACAGGTGAGAGCGGTGGGGAACCACAGCTGAGAGTACTGGAGACTCACAGCTGAGAGCAATGGGGAATCACAGCTGAGAGCGATGGAGAGTCATGGCTGAAGTCGATGGAGATTTGCAGCTGAGAGCGATGGAGACCTTTAGCTGAGACTAGTGAAAAATCGAAAGCGATGGAGAATCACAATGGAAAGTGATGGAGAATCATAGCTGAGAGCTCCAATTGTGAGGATACGGCATCGGCTCTCTTCTAGCTGGTCTGTGTCCGTCTGCCTGCCTGGCTGTCTATCTGTCTGTGTGTCATTATGTCTTGTCTGTACGTCTGCGTGTTTGTCTGTACACCTGTGTGTCTGTCTTTTAGTAGTTAGTTTGGAGGCTCTATGTAAGTGTGTGTGTGGGGGGGGGGGGGAGGAGAGAAGTTTGTACCCCTTCTGTTCATCTCTCCCGTCGCTGATTCTGCGTGTGTGGGGAGGAGAGAACAACTCATGAGCTGAGAATGTGACCTGACCCTTAACCTCTCCTGTAACCTGACCTATCCGACCTGGGCTTAATTCTACGATTATACCAGGCATAGTTTTGGTATGTGCGGTATCCAATTCAACCATTATACCGCAGCGTTGTCATTAAACGATTACGTAGTTTGCCACTTATCGGATTCCTAGAAATCTCCAGATTACACAATCTTGGACGGGTGTCAAACAATATGCATTTACTGTCAGCTTAAGACGGCTTAATTTCTTACCGTCCTTCCAAATCACATTTATTGAGCCCGATAAATTTGGGGACCTGCTGACTGCATATCAGTGGAAAGAGCTTAAGGTTAGGGGGTAGAACATTCTTCTTCAAAGTGCACTATCCCGAACCATATAATGTTTTGCAACTGGTTTTAGAGACATGTCAGCTCTCCATTTCACCCAGCTCTATTCTATCAGTCGTGCTCATGAGCAGCACCGTCCGCCGCTGCAGGAGGAATTCATGCCTCCCCGCGGGCAGCTCTCCCGCTCGGACCCTATCGTACCATCGCTGGATGCCGGAGCGGTCTGCTGGCCCAGATCTGGGCGCCACTGCACTCTGATCTCCGCTTTTTAACTCGGTCGTCGTCTGCAAACATTGAAACCATTCATCTTTTTTACGGTATTTTGTCTTACCGAATGCTGTTGCAAAGGCCCTTAGCTCATGATTTTTTCATGTACAATTTGGTGGACCATTTCCATGTTGAAAAGCTTTTATTTAGTTTTATAGCAAGTAGCAACTGTTCCTCTTCCATACCTACCCGTCTCGATGCGTTTGGTTACGGGAGCGCCGCCGGGGCCACCGCGCGGCGGGCGGCGACAACACGCCAGTTCGCTGTCTGGCTCATAGATGGCAGCACGTGTACCGCCCGGCTCTTGGTCGGTCGCCCACGCACTGTCGCTGGGCGACCAAAGCCAGAGCGAGCCATGTAGAGTGCCTAGAGTCAGAGCCGGCCGCCGGGCATTCAAGAACGGGAATCGAAATGCACCGGCCCGTTCTGAGGATGCTGTGAGCTGTTCACTAGTCCTTTAATTATGTAAGCTGTTTACGGGCAAGGAAATGAAGGATTGGCCGTGAGTGGGGTAAAGAGAAAATGGCTCTAAAAATCACCGTTGTTTTTAGGATATAAACGGCATTACAATTTACAGCCATTGTGCTAAAGAGTTTAAAAATCAGACAATAATACTTCATGGCTCGACTTGCCTCTCTCTTGGGGACTTACTTTCCTGCTCTACCGTAACCATCCCTGGTGAAACCGCCACCCTTCCGGTCTGTGCTCACGCCCGTCACCCGTCACGGGCGTCACTGCCGTCACGGCGACACGTGCCGCCCGTGACGGCAGTGATGGCCTGGATTTCCGCCTCTCACCGTGTTCGTGATTTGAATTTTTAGTCTGTGGAGCTATTTTTGGCAAATACTTTGCAAAATCAAGCGATGTTTCTCGGTCTGGCTGCTTGCTCATCTATCTCTGTTACCTGCCACAGCAGATTCTCCCTCCCCGTGCTATTCAGGGGTGTTCGAACCACCCTAATGCCTTAAGTCATCGTTGGGAGCCCCCTCCCCCACCTCAGCTAGAGACAAGCCTGCTCACCCCCTATTTACGACTCCCTCGCCGTGTCCGGACTAGCAGCTCCGCCGTAAACCGATCAGCCATCATGTTACCGGTGATGGACGGCACAGCGGCGACGAGGGACGGCGAGCGTTTCGGGCCGTCTGAGATGTGATGTGAATTCTGAGTCGACGTGGTTCACGGATGTGTTCGGCAAGAAGGTGTAAAGCGCCGTGACGCACGGCAGACTGGCTGGTTAGTTTTATTAATTTATTGGGATGACACAGCTGGTTTGGGTGGGTAGAGGAGTGCAGGTTTGGAGTGGAATAGGGAGTTTCCCCGCTATTGGTGATAGTTTCCTATGCTTAGCTGCAGTCTCCGCTCGGGAACTGCAACGCTGTGTATGGTGGCTAACACCAGCCTCCGCCGCGGTGGTAAGGGGAGGGGCCTGATCGCGCCGACTACCGTTCGACAGCGCGGAATGCCCGCCACGCTATCGACCGAGGGATACTGTGACGCACTTTGATAAGATTGTTGGGATCGTGATTGACATCGGAACTCGGTATCGTAGTGATTCACTGAGATGAGTGACAGGGACAAAGGTTACCGATCTGTCACGGTGCAGTGTTATGATGGGTTGTCACAGGTGTAAGAGAGGACGATAAGGTGGTCTCTGTGGTCTGTGGGACCATGAGGTGGTCCCTGGTGTCCATAGCAGACCATCACGGCCTCAGAGGACCATCATTGCCACGGCTAGGCGTTGTGACGGGTAGTTGTCTCCGGTGTCTCAGAGAGTACCATGGTTTGGTCTACGGGTTCCCTGAAGGACCATGAGGTGGTTCCTGTTGTCTGAGAGGTCAATAAGCTGGTCCCCGTGGGCTCCGAGAGGACCATGGGCTGGTCTCTGCCTCCATCCAGCTCTCAGCTCTCTCACCCCGCGCTGTGTGCCCAGTCTCGCGGTGTGAGCAGCCGCTGACCCGTGGCCGGTCACCGTTACACCGCGGTCAGTTGACCGGACTCAGCCGAGTGGACTGCAGCTCGGCGCTCAGCGGACACAGCTGAACGGACTGCAGCCTAACGCCCAGCGGACACATCCGAACTCATTGCAGCCGAGCTCACTGCAGCTCAGCGCTCACCGGACACAGCCGCGCTTACTGCAGCTCAGCGCTCACCGGACACAGCTGAGCTCACTGCAGCCGAGCTCACTGCAGTTGAGCCAGACGGACCTAGTGCCAGACATGACCCGTGCACTAGGCAAACCTGACGCGGTCATAGCCGGGCGGACTCAGCTGTGCTAGGCGGATCCAACGCCAGACACGGCCGGTGCCGGGCAAACCTGGCGCCTATACAGCTGACAGAACGCAGTCGAGTGACCTGTGTACCAGAGGTGACGCCGATACAGTCCAGTGCCTTGT
The DNA here is from genome assembly GCF_019059575.1 of Amphibalanus amphitrite. Classification (NCBI taxonomy): domain Eukaryota; kingdom Metazoa; phylum Arthropoda; class Thecostraca; order Balanomorpha; family Balanidae; genus Amphibalanus; species Amphibalanus amphitrite. The sequence goes on from NW_024882036.1 coordinate 307,100, forward strand.
GTATCAGAGATGACGACGATACAGTTGAGTGGACAAAACACTGGATGAACTACCCCGCTTCCTGATAGGTCACTCCGCTTCAGTGGAGATGGGGCACTCGGTCGGGTGGATGGTCGGTCAGTGTGAATTGACAATCTGACCGGCTCGTGACGGCTATAGCTATGGTGATATGTTTATTTTGGGTGCTTGCGTCGCTTCTGTGATCATATATTTGTGTTGTTGCTTTGAAAAGTTCTTACGGTTAGCAAGCGTCAGCTTCCACTCGTGAATTTCTCGGAACAAGTTCACTTCGATCCGTTGGTTTTCGGTTCCATCCATGGGCCAGTCGCTGAGCTCTGTCCGCACAGCAACCCGTGATCTAGCCCTCCACTAGCCGCCACTACGCTGCCGGTGAGAGCACGTATGACTCGTGCCGTGCCCCCGGGCACCGCCCGCCGCCCACTGCCCTCCGCCCGCCGTTAGCGGTGGAGGACGAACGGACGGCGTCACACCGCACGTGGACCGCTCCGCCGGTGAACGTGTCACGTTCAGTGTCACGTTCTGTGACACATTCGGTGTCACGTTCCGCGTTGCACCTGTGTTGAACTCGTGTGGATCCGGGTTCTTCGTGTAGCGTATTGATGCATGGTGGTTGGGTCTCTCTCACATCAAGACCGCAAGCAAGACACCTCTGAGAGCCTGTGAGAGGCAAGACGCGGTCGATACTCTTGAGAGACAGGGATACATGCAAGAGACTCCGTGAGAGAATTTGAGAGACGCGGATACATGCAAGAGACACTCCGTGAGAGGCGCTGTGATCCGCGTCCTATCAGAGCGCCGCGGTCTGGCGGGCCGGTGTGCGCGCCCGGTCGTGTCGCCCGCCCGGCTGGCTGCCGGTCCGGCGGCGGGCGGCGGAGGGATATCGCTGGCGGCAGCGGCGGTGCTGGTGACGGCGGAGAAGCCGGCTCAGTACGGCGCCGGCGGCGGTGACGCGAGGAACGGTGACGGCTGACGGTCCGAGGACGGGTGGTGATTGGTGACTGGTGACGGTCTGGTGACGGTTGCAGTGGCTGGTGATCAGTGACAGGTCACAGGGTGAAGGTCTGGTAATTGGTGACACCAATTGCTAGTGTCGGTTCACTGAGTGGTGACTCTCCACCAGTGTTTTGGTTCAGAACAGCTGATCGGTGCTGCCTGTTCCCGACAAGTGCTAGTGCTACTTCTGGTGCCACTCCGTCTGGTGCTAGAGCTGGTGACAGATGGAGGCCGGCGTGGCCCGCTGACTGGTGCCGTCGGTGCTCAGTTGGTGCCGGGGACGATGTTACCGGACAGTCCGACCGACGGTGGGCCGGTCAGTGGTCTGGCGGCGCCCAAATTCAGCATGCTGACACTGGCAGCAATGGTTCGGCCCGGTCTGATCAGACGACTGAGCAGCCTGGGCAGCGGCTCCGCGGCCGCCAGCCCAGAGAAGGTGATATGGGGGAGAGGAAAGAGGGTCGGGAGACGAAGGGAGGGTCACAAGTGGTGGCTGGGTGGGTCAAGAGGACAGTCCATCACATTTGAAGCACTCTGGAGTAAACGTGTAGTTTTATTCTTGCTTTAGGCCTTTTAACCCGCGCCCTGCTGGGGGTCCTGGATTTCCACGCCCTGCTGGGGGGGGGGGGGGGGGTGTTTGAACACCCCCCCTTGTAACTCGGCTCCTGGGCCACGTAGCGATACGCGGAAGGCGGCGTTCGAAAGAGCGTCAAAAATAATGACGAAATCACTCCGGTCAATTTTTTGGTCAGGTCAAAGGTCAGGTCACCAGAGGTCATTGAAGGCAAAATTTCGCCGATTTCCAGGTCGAATGTCGAAAATTTCCAAGAAGCCAACGCATAACTCGGGAACCAATAGAGCTACAGCGCCGCGGAAAAGTGCATTCGATAGCCCTTTTAATGCCCTTTCTGAGTAATTCTCTCAGATTTGACCTAACGTCAACGGTTTTGCCTGCAGGGGGCAAAAACTGCAAAAATAGCCGATTTTTTCGGAAACAGTTTTTCTGCAATAACTTTTGACCCAAGCCTTGTACTAGCTTACTTTCACCGGCATCGTGTTCCTCTCGTCAAGACGCATCGAATGAACTATAACTTGACCTTGAAAGGTCAACTTGAAAATTTGACCTCAGGTCAAGGTCATGACCTGACCGGAAAGGGTCATGTTGCATATCAGTCGATCCGTATCGTCGAGCTGAACACATATAAGGCATTTTCATCGCTCTAGCATGCCTCTATCAAAAGTTATTTGCGAAAAACTGTTAGATACCATTCGTGACCTAAGATGACCTCAGGGCATAAACAAGGGTCACGGACACCATTTTCATGTTCAGTGTGTCTAAACCACTTGTAATTCGGTGTTTGGGAGTGTTTATAATGTCTTTCGTCCAAAAGAGACGCATTTCAATTTTCTCCCATTGACTTATAATGGGGAGGTCGCAAAATTGACCTGACCTTAGGTCATCGATATCAAAATCCTGAGATATACATTTTGTACATGCTATTGCTCTTAGCAATCGCTGAAAGTTTCAAAGCGATCGGTCACTCGGTGTAGCTATGACAGACATTGAAACATTTTATGAGGTGAGGTCACTTCAAGTGACCTGGTGACCTGACCTTGAATGACCTTGGTCTGAAATTTTCACAACATGTGTAGAATTGATGTATGATAAGGGGAGCGCCGCCGTTTTTTAGATATTCGCGAAAAACCACAAGGGGGGGGGTGTTCAAACACCCCCCCCCCCAGCAGGGCGCGGGTTAAGCGAAATCTATGGTATCTGGGTGGGAGGCTTTTTTACTACTTCGTAACAACCGTAGCCTTTTTATGGTCGCACCAACTCCTCCCCGATTGCAGAGAGGTTTTCCGTCTGTCCTCTCATCCTTTTCTCCTATCTTCCAATGGCTTGAGCACGTCAGCCCACTAGCCATAACTAGCTCCTGAAACTGCAGACAGTCTGCGTGACCTGCTCCACCGTCTTTATGTCGACTACACCGTCGCTATGTTGAGCTGTGCCGAGATGCAGCCCGGCTGTATTCAGCTCGGTTCGGTCGCCCAGTTTCCCTCAGCGGGATGTCTCAGTCCGCTCCTGACGAGACGATTTGCCGGGTGTGGCTCTCCCGCACCGTTCCGGGCCCGTGAGAACCTCGCGTCACGGTCCTTTGTGACGCGTCGTGACGGGTGACGAACAGCCGAACCGGTTCGTCACATTGAAAGGGACGCCTCACAATCACCGGTTCAATGGTTAGCGTTTGAAGCATAGAGTGACTGCGTGACTGTTCTGGTTTAGATTCCATCCATTGAAAACAATTACTGACTGAACGGTGGTCCAGGATTGAACCAACTGTATTTACTTTATTTGCAATCTATATTTTTCACGGGGTCAATGAGATGCCCGTCTGAATCCCCAAAGACACTTCATCAAATGTTGATGCCACTTCCCGTGGCTCGGTCAGCAAACAGCAGCCAACTGTTACTTCCCGAGGTTAGTAACAGTTTGCTGTGTGCGTCAGTGCAGCCATCTCCGGCAGGTAGCTCCCCGCCCCACCCCCACCCCTCCCCGCCCGCCAGCTGGTCGGCGCGCGCCACTGTTCGCGTGGGAGCGCCATTCTTTGCCGCGTTGAGCAGCTGAGCGGCGCGGGACGGCGCGGCGGAACGGCGTGAAGACGGCCGTTTTTACGGACAGCGGTGATCGGATGGCATCCGGTCAGACGGAGCCATGGATCACAGACTGTGTGACCAGGGAGCCAAGGGACTGCCGGAGCAAGAGAAGACGAGCTGCATGACCGCGGGAACAAGGGGAGATGGGTTGTGAGACCAAGGGACCACGGGATGGACCACGGAAACAAGGGACCATGAAACCAAGGGACCGCAGGGCCGTAAACGTGGGGAGGTTTCAGGACCGCAAGGATGCGGGAGTCTGGGACCACGGATCATGCAACTGGAGATAATGGAATCAAGGGACATTACACTAGCACCCAAGGGAAAGAAGACAGAACTTAGAGTTACCTACATGGGATTCTGTTGATCGGTCGGGTAGCAAAGTCTCAAGCCGCCGAGTTCGCGCCAGGCGCTAAGTTATTCGTTCGTAATTACCTGAACGTGAGAGTTTCTGACCACAAGTGACAGCTGCTTGCCGTGAAGCTGTGATCTGTCGCCTGCGAGTCTGTGCGCCGTGACTGGCGGGTGACGGTTCGTACACGACGCTGACAGGTTGACAGACAGCTGACTGGAGTGTCGCTGACAGGTCTGTCATGGGCGCGCCGCCCGGTACATTGTAATTTGATATCTCAGTTACGGGGTCAAGTCCCAGGCGTGCAGTGACCCGAGCTGTGGCGCTCGAAACCTCCAATTAACTGAGGGTCAGGTCGGACCGACTTCTCACAATGAAACAATCAGCAGGTGGTTTTGTTTTGTCTGGTGCAATTACTTGCTGTAGTGCGGTTTGTTGGACATAAGCTGGGCACTTAAATCCCAGCGGAGTTCCCAAATAAGACGCATGCATGATACTTTACGGCGTTATCTGCATAGTTGAAGCAGCCTTTTCTTATTCTGATGGCGTCTGACATTGACGGATGATAGACTACCGCAGTCTTCACATCCACAGTCCCAATCCTCATAAATCGCAACACATGCCACTCTTGTCTACCAAATATCGCATGCTACCGCATACGTTGCATGGCGTACCGGTCCGCCGGATATTGAGCGGAAGCACATATCCGCCCCTGGCCGGGCCGACCTGCCTCCAGCGCTGTGACAGCCCCTGATCCGGTGACGGCGACCGCCTCGAGTTACGCCGAGTCACGCCGGCGATGGGGCGTTACGTGTCGCTCCGTCACATATCGTGACGTATCGGGTGTCAGGCTGAAGCCCCGCGGTGGCAGGCGGTAGGTACGGAGGGAGGGAGAGGGAGGATGCTGGCTGCGGATGTGCGCAGTCCACAGAGGCGTGGACTGCCCCAGGAAATTTGGAGCTAAGCTATCTGTAAGGGAACGCCTCCACCGTTTTTTCTTTATCTGGCTACGCATTGTTGCCATCAACTGGAGGCATTTCTGTCTTCAATAATGATGTCAACAAAAATACAAGCATGATCGTCGAGATGCTTCACGGGAATTATATTATTATTCTACCTGAATAGCTGAATAAGATCCCCGATGATGCCCGTCCCATCATATCCTTCCTGATAGCCTGCCTCTGCTAGGGGCCGGAAGCGCCTGTATTCCCACACTCAGCACTGTGTGTGTGCGTGATGAACACCCGCGTTCGTCCGTCATGGGACCGCGGGGCGCCGTCTGCCGCCCCTTTCCGCTGTGCGTTGTTTGTTTGCGTGTGTCTGTGTTTCCGTGTGTTCAGCTGACGTGACCACGTGTTTGGTGAGAAGTGGTTATGTGTTTGTTAGTCGTGCCCGAGCTGTGTTACACATAGACCTGGTTGTTTCTGTGACCGTGTTACCGTGTCAGTAGTTTGTGGCCTGTTCCGACCCCGGTTGGTGCGTTTCTCCGTATTCCGACCTGACGCGTGTCCCAGATCCTGTGGCTCGCGCCCGTCTGACCCGTCCTGCCGGCCGCACCGGGCCGCGGAGGGAGCCGGACGGGCTGGACGAGCTGGACGCGCGCCGACCGACCGACCCGTCCGGACGGGCGGCATTCCGCCGGCGGGACCGTGGTGGAGTGACCCAGGAACGTAACGCGGAGAGCGAGGACCTCGTAAACGAACGCAGACACAGCCAATTAGACGGTGGACGGGTTGCGGGGATGGAATTATCGGAATTACTCGTTAGTGGGTGTCTTGAGGGATGGGGATGATTGGGAAGAATCCAGTCTTAAGCTTCGATCTCAATCAGCACTCTTCGTCCAGTCTTGGCGATGCTTTGCTTTCCATAGTTTGTCTCGATATCCCGTATCAGTATTTAACCTAGCTCGCACTGGCTCGTGCGCTGTCTTTCTCCGACCACCTCTGGCAGCGGGTGTGGTTAACCCGTGGGAGCGCTACTGCCGTCCCGTCGTTTGTCACTTGTCGTTTGTCTGTCGTCTGTCGTTTGTCGTCGGTGTCTCTCACGCGCGGTCAGCGTCACCGCCACCGAACGGTGGACGATGGCCGTCTGGCGGCTAAACTGTGATAAATGCGCCCTCACTAGCCGGACGCTCTCTGGACGCGCCAGACCGAGATCTTACCCTGGTGAGGAATCCTTCATCCGGGTCTCTTTCACCCGAACAGAGTGGTTGATGATCCTACAATGGTTCGTCCGAGCTCATGAGTGTCATTGGGTGGTGATTTCTAATTTGTTTTTGATGTTTTAACCGCGTCCAAATTACTTTGGTGGAGTGACGTCTCTCATGACTTGGTTACCACTGGCCTAATGTAATGGGTTTTCTCTTTCTACGGCGGTGTGCGCGGGTTTCTATCGTCGGTCTCCCTATAAACGCTTACAAGAACCCATCCCGTACACTGATGGTTTCTCTGGTCTGGTTGTAAATTGGCGTTTCGAATGCTTCGCTTTTTTGGCTATGTCATCCGGCTTTAGGTTCGATGACGTCACCGGTCCCATCAATGACGTCATGTGAGCTCTGCGCTCTCGTGTCGTCTCACTGTGTTTAGTACGGCTCTTGAATACCATTGACGACGGATCAAGCCTTGTGGTCGCGGTGGCGGCGGCGAGGGCTTGGTCTGTTACTAAGGACGTCTTGGGAAGGCCAGCGCTACTGCTTAGACTGAGAGAACATCCCACCAGCGACTGATAGGATGACGTTGACCCGAGGCCCGCAGCAGCTGTGTCGGTCGTGTAGAGCTGTCCTCCCCGGCTGTGTGTCGATTCTGTTATCTGTCGTGTAGGTCGTGAGCGTCGTGCCGTCAGAGGCGGAAGCTGGGCTTGTTTTGCCGTGTTCGCGGCATGTTGTGATTCGGTGTGATGTGTTGTGATTGGCCGTGATCGGTACTGGGATGGGGTGATGGGCGGGTGGAGCGTCACGCGAGCACAGACGGGTATTCCGACAGAGGAATAATTGTCGGATACGTTACTGACGGGGAGACAACATACGACCACCCAGCTGGACTTTGACGTTGAGTTGGATAGAGGTGACGAGTCGTAGGGCAAGAGTGCCTCACAAAAGTTTACAGTTGAATTCTCTCTGATCTGGCACCTTGGCGGGCCGATACACAGAACAAACTGTATGGATCGTTGCCACTCATCGACAGTCGTTCTTATGAGCCCTAGAAAGCAGCTCCGACCATCCCCGATCATCCTCCGCTGCCCTCCTATCCTATGCTTTCCTACCGCCCGCTGGTCAGCGGCCCGTCCGGTTGTTCGGGGCTGCGCCAGCTCTCCGGTGCAGCTCTGCAGCTCAGCAGCGCCGCCCGGCCGGGTCAGAGACCGGGCGAGGTCGTCCGCCACATCGCCACGCCGCGCCGCCGCCCACTCCCCTGAGCGGCTCTCTGCCTGAGGCGGTGGCTCCCCAACGGTCGGCGCCGCGTGGCGCGCGCCAGCCGCCGCCCGCCGTTGGTCGCTACGGGGAGAGAGGCGGGTGGTGGGACAGTGTGGGGCCTTGAGCTTTCGTAGTTTCTCGTAGTTTCTTCGAGCTTCAAGCTTTGAATCCCATTGTATTATTCTTAGTCAAGTGTGACGTCCGTTAGGCGAATATTTGAACGGTGATATTTGTTTTCCTTGACTGACCCTCGATGTATTCACAAACTCACGAGTGACCGATTGTAGCTGCTCGATGGCAGACAGGTCCATCTGGGACTCGTCTCTCTCGCTCCGTTCTGTCTCTCTGTTCACGCTGAGCGCGTGGCGCGGCGGCGTCCCGTTCTCCGGCCGCCTGCGGGAGGTGGAGTGGGGTGGTGGTTGGACAGGACCGGTTTGGGCGGTCGACGCGTCACACCTCCCCCGGTCGGGAGATTGAGCCGTCCTCTCCTGTCACCGGCGGACCGACAGCGCTCACTGGACTCTGGACAGGGTTATTTGTTCTGGACAAGGTTCTCTTGACGATTCTATGGAGCCAGGATTCTCTAAACGTGATGCAACTGTATCACTCTCTTAGACTTCTAGTTTATCTAACTTCGTCATGTAAGGCGATGGCGAACATCATGCTGCTGGGTTTGGCTGAATGCTGTTTACATCGTTATTTCGTATGCTCAAGGGGTACAGGCAGCTCTTTAATGGTTCCATCACCGTGTCGCCTCTCCCTGCGCCCCATGTAAGTGGCCTCAGTTGGTCACGGTGATTCACGGACTAACCGTAAACCCGAACACTGATCGGGGTATCGGCGGCTTCTTCAGCCCATTCGCGGCACCAATCGACAACTCTTTTGGCGGCCCCTTTTGTCCCGGTATGGACACCAGCTCTGTCTGGCCTCTGCCGCCCGTCACCCCTTCACCTTGTCTGATGTTCGAAATCTGGGACGCTGCATCAGCCTTGAGCGCGGTCTCATGTTCTTGTCTCGTCTCCAACTCCGCCTCCCCCCACCTATTATCTCATCGAGGGTCTCACTCTCATCACCCCTCCCTCGGTTCTCCCGTAAGGGCGTCGAAGAGTTCTGTAGTCCGGGCGCCTTGTAGCCTACTTCATTATCATCGTTTTCCTATATCCGTTTCCATATACCGGCTACTTGTGTGATCCATTTCCTCCTGATCATCTAAACCTATCGTCTCCCGCTTTTTGTCTCCCTGTCTACTATTTTCCCTTTGCGTTCCCTCGTTTCCTCTTTGCGTTGCCTCCCGTTCTCCGTCTCCCCGTCCCCCCGTCCCGGTCTCGCCGCTGTGGCTCCGCTGGAAGGTATGCGGCGCGGGGGCGGTCTCCGGCCGCCGTGACCTTGCTGCTCCGACCGTCCAGCCGGCCAGCAGGCGGCTGACCGGACTTGGACCAGACCGGACCGTCGCCAGCGCCCGGCGGGAGGCGGCGGCACCCAGCCGCCCGGGGCCAGGGAGGAGGCGACTTTCCTGCCCATGGGCGAGGGAGGAGGTGGTTGGTGGGGGCATTCCTCTACCACGAGCCAGGGAGATGTGCGGTGGTGGCTCCCCTCCGCCACGAGCCGGGGAGGATGTGAGTAGGGGCTCCCTTCAGCCCTGGGCGAGGGTGGAGATGGGTGGTGGCTCCTCTCCCTGGGCCCAGAGCGAGGGAGAAGTGGTTGGTGCTTGTGGCTCAACCTGCACCGGACGTTGATGGATCTAACTGTTGCCCACAGTTGCGCCGCAAATTATATATTGCGATTAAAAAAATCTGCTATGGAATATTTCACGAACACTTTTTCCTATATTCTCAACAAGCCTACATACAGTTAAACATGTATTTAAACATCTTTCGCACCAATTCTCCCTGATGCCCCAAATGCTGCTTGTTTGCGACATTGCCTCCAGAGACCCCACCCCTTCCATCCACCTTTCTCCTCGCCGTGACCTGTAATGACGCATCCACTCCCTCCCAGCCCCCATCCTTCAACCTCTGGGAATCACTGCAGCCTTGGCGGTGCGCCGCAGCCTCGACCGCCCCCATGCACTCCCAAATAACGCCAATTGCGGCGCATTTGCGACAGCGACGGGAGTGGCACCGCGCCCTGGTTTGTTGCCCGTGCCCTCGCCCGATTCAGTGTAGCTCGGTATGGGAGCTGGCTCAGCTCAGGTCCCGGTACCACGTCATCACGATGGGAAGTTGCACAACTCTGCGTCATTGAAGAACCTGGACTGCGACTCCTCACGGCGCTCTTGCGATGCTCCACGTCACGCCGGTGCGCGTGGAATGGTCCCGGCGGCGCGTGCGGTCCTGTTGCGACATGTCTGCGGTGCTTCCAGTGGTGTAGGTCTCCCAGGATGTTGTCACGCCGGTGACATGAAGCGGTATGCCTCCCATACTGCTCGCGTTACTTAGTCTCTGCCATGTCACGATGCCGCGCGGAGTTTCGACACTAGAAGGTCTGCATAGTTTGGCGCTCAGACTGCCATGTCAAACGAAAATAAGCATCGGGGTAACCGTCCCATCCTTTTCTGCTCCAGAACGACTGCACCATCCTCTGATATTACCTTAACTCGCCCCAGCATATTTTTCTCTCGTGATTCTGCCGCAGTCCTATACTGACCTGTCTCCCTTTCTGTGTCGTTTCAGGGCGACTGTGCCACCCAGTCCGCCTTCCACGAGCTCGGACAGAAGTACGGGTTCGCCCCGGACATATCCGACGCCGCGCTGCCCCAGAAGCTCGAGGAACTCCGCGAGTACATCAAACGCGAGATCCGGCGAGAGCTCAAAATCAAAGAGGGCGCCGAAAAGCTGCGGACGGCCACCAGCGACAAGAAGAGCTTGCAGAACGTCTCGAGCATCGTGAAGAAGGCGAATACCAAGCTGCAAGAGCTGCAGGCCGAGCTGCACGAGCTCGACAGTCAGATCCTGTTGACGCAGGGTCAGGCGGAACATGAGGCGGGCGCGACGCAGCAGCTCTGCACCAGTCTACCAGGTCAGTTCGATGGTGGGAGAGGGATAGAGCCTAGTATCGGAAGGGTAGGGATTGTGACGTTACCAGGAGGGCTAGGTTGGTATCAGCCGTGATGGGACAGGATGCGGTCAGTCGGTCGGCAATCGTGGAAAGGCTCTTGAAATGGCTTTCCATTGCACACCATCACCCGTCTGATTTATGATGTATGGTCCTGCTAGTAAATCTCGCAAGGGTCAGCGATCCTTCTCCGCTAAAGGACCCATATTCGCTCTACCCTCATCAGTCAACTCACTCTGCAATCAGTCACCCTCGTCTCATAAATCAGTAGCACGATGATGTAACAGAAGTCCGTATGCCTTGGAGCCATGTCCGCGCAGCTGAGCGTGCAGCTGGGTGCGGTGAGCCGCGTCTGCGTACACCTGTCGCCGCCCTACCTGTCTGAGTACGCGTGTGCGTGTGAAAGTCGCGTACCCCCCGTGGCGCAGCGAGCCCGCAGGCGGAGGAAGTGAGAGGTGCCGCACGGGGAGTGGGTGTGCGTTAGCGCGGAATGGGGGACGCCGCGGGGTATCGTGGAGACAGACGGTGGGACCGGGGTGACGGTTAGAGGCTGAGGAGCTATGAACGGTGGCAATTTATAGCTGAAGTTACCTGCACAGATCCGTTGGTAGTCTGCAGGAATGGAGGATGCGCAGACTGATGACGGAACTGAATGTGGTGCGGACTGGAGATCTCCGTCACTGCATAGGCCCGACGATCAGAGCATTATGCTGTAATAGATCAATCGCTTCATGAATTCATTTTTCATAGCCAGTCGCTTTCACATTACAGCTAGGTGGGTCCGGCTTTAACTGTATTATCGCTCATCTGATCCCGAGCCCGTCTTTTTGTCCTCGGTGTATCACAAAGCCTCCCGCTGTTGTGTCGTTTTGGCGACAGTCACCTTCACTCCAGCCGCCGCCGAGTAGAGCGTCCAATCTAGATCACTGTCTCTCCCTCGCCGCAGACGGGGCTTGTGCAATCCGTAGCGGTGCCGGTGAGGGAACAGCTAAGCCTTCATTCAGCCCCACCTGAGGCTTTCATTCATTATCTTGCCAGATGTTCCGTTCGTTGTACATGAGGCTTCATTCAGTTCTGGTTGCGAGCAAATGCTATCAGTTTGCTCCTGTGCTTGGCTGTCTGCTTACATCTTTGCATGCTGAATTCCCCGATGTGTTGCTAGAATTGTTCCACGCGTAGTGTTCCGCTCACTACTATTCCAGCATCCTCCTCATTCTCCCCGGCTTGCCCGTCCTATAACTGCTCTGTACGGGACCGCCCTCCGCGCCGTGTGGAGCGTCGCTCAGCCGTGCTCAGCCGGCGAAAGTGGCCTCCGGGTGGGAGCCGACGCCGGCGCTGTCATTTCCTGCTCCCGGCGCGCGCTTTGTTGGCGTGGTTAACCCCAGGTCAAATGGCTCACCTGCGCCCCACCCGCCGCCGCCGCCGCCCCGGCCCGGGCTGGCCCTTTCAACACTCTCTCTGCTTCAGTGGGTGATTGATGGTCTGCGTGGCTATTCGTCTGCTAGAGGTGCCTAATAGTGGTGCCCGTGGGGCTGGCTTGGACTGTGTCGTGAATAATGAGTATTCAATGCTGCGAAGTTCCAATACTCGTCGGCAATCTTCAGCCAGTCCTTCCTTTAGATATCGCTCTTGCGTGCCCCTTTCGAGGAAAGTGTCAATGGTAAGTTTAGAATAACTTTCTACGAAATGACGTGAAATTCGTATGATCGATTCCGAATGACACGCATCTTGCCCATTTTGTGGTCATTTCCTAGCGTGGGTATCCCATTCCCGCAATGTCAAGTCGTGTCCGACCCGGGAAGTTGAAAACCACATCGCCAGCCCGCGAGTCCGACCCTAGCAGCGCAGTGCAGTGTGTGGGGTCGCCGGAGTGCGCCAGTTTCGCCGCGGGTCGCCGGGTCAGCGCGGCGAAATTGCCGCCGCTCGGGTACCGCCGCCGCTGCGGAGGGGAGGGGGTGCGTGCCGTACCGGTGGTGGGAGTCGCGCGGCGTGCCGGGCGAGGCGGCGCCTTTCACCAGAAACGCCGCCGACCGCCGCGCCGTGCCGACAGGGTAATTGGCTTTCGTTTCTGTCGTCTTGTTTCACTGATGTTAGGGCGCTTTTGTAGTACTAGTGTCGATTTATTGGGTAGGTTACAGAGCCGCGTTTTCACCACTGACATTTCATGTGATAGCGAATACTATTTGGTTACAAAACGCTCGTTTCAGGCAATAGGCCCGGACTGTTGCCTGGCAGGCGCCGTGGGCTGTTTGTTGTGTATTGTCCGGCGCCCACCGTCCGCCCAGCCTGTCCACCGGCGCCGACCGCAGACCGCAGAGACCATGGTCCGCCGACCGCAGACCATCTGCCGCCGCGTCTGCCCGCTGCCCGTTGGCGGCTCCAGGCCGGTTTTTGTTAGTCTCCCCGTCCGTCCGCGATGCGACTCTGTGCCACCAGCCTGGGCCCGTGCAGGGGCGGCGTTTATCACAGCGGTGGGTGGTGGCGGGACGCGGTTGGCTGGCGGTGGGAGTCGGGAGATGGACGAGTGGGATGTGTTGTGGAATGGAGGTGGATGGGAGTGGGGACCTCTCGGCCTGCAGTTTGGGCAGAGCAAAAGATCAGGTTGCTGGTTTCGCGGGCGCATATTGCTCGAGTGTAAATCTGAGAGTGGCTTTCATCAGCAGGGGTTTTCTATTAGATGCGTATATATCGGATAGGACAGTATCATGTACAGAATTCTCAACTTATATAGTGGAAAGTCTGTTTTTCATCATCAATATTCGGCTTGTCATCAATCATCAACATGTGCCACGAAATGGCCCGATAGAACTATCGATTCATCATCCGTGTTTTACGGCCACTTCTGGAAACGGTACCTATTCAATGATTCATTCACCCATTATAGGTCGATGCTCGCTGAGGCAAGGTATATACCCGGTCAACGGAGTTTTGTACTGTTTTGGGAAATGTCATGGACATCTGGTCGATGCCAGACATTTGCCTTACCTATTTAGCTGCACTGATCGCTGTTCTGATCTAGCCAGACAATATTTTTGTAAACCTTCGCGGAAGTCTGGATTGACTTCGACTTCAATCGGAGCTGATTACCAGGGTATCGGTTTCGGAATGCTGGATAATTGGATAACTGAGTGGGGGTGAAGGGCGGAATGCTGCTGGTTTGTGAGGAATATGTATGTATACATATTGCTTGCATTTTTCAACATTTTGTTCCATGATTCTACCACCGCCCTTCATTATGACTGCCTCCCCACCCTGTAGTGCATGCCATACAGCCATAGCACCTCTGGGCCTGGCTCGAAAGTGTGACCTGAATGCATGCGAATTTCTGCGTGGGACCGCGCTGCGCGTGACAGGGCTGGGTCCATGTTCCGCCTCTGTCCGACTCGACCGGTGTTTGATGAGTGACTGCGGTGACCTGAGGTGACCTCTGGTGACCTGGGATGACCTGGGGAGATCCCTGATGGTCCAGCGACAGTGTGTGACGTTGTGTGGGGGATGGTGCCCGAGAGGATGGGGTGACGTGGAGTGGTTTTGGAAAGATATTGAGACGCTATGGGGATCTTGAGACGAAGTCAAATTCCCTTGAACACATGGGACCTTCAACGGGTATAATGAAAGAAAATTAATCCAAGAATGAAGTGTGATTCTTTCTTTCCTCGGGGAAAACAATGGCTAGAGAACGACATCGGGGAACGCTAACGCTGCGTGCTAGAATCAGCAGTAGCGCCTCCTCCCACGAGAAGACCATGCTTCCCGCCGGTGAAAACACCTAGAGACCTGTGAGTGGAACCTCTCGTGATGCTGTCGGACTGAAGTGGATCTCGCGGCGATTGTGGACGGGATACTCCGGCCGGAGAGAGGCCCAGTGAAAACCGAACCGTCCCACCGAGTGGGAGCTCTCGTGTCGAGAGTCTCCGGCGATGGTTTTATGTGAGGTGGTAACCTGAGGTTGATGGGAGATGCGCTGGAGGGATTTTGGGTCGTTTGGAGTGTGGTTGGAGAAAGTGACGCGTTGTCTGGTCGGGTGTGGTTGTGTCGCTTGCTGATGGTGTCTTTGGTGAGAGGATCCGACCCCTGGCATGAGATTGAACTATGTAGGTGACTGCAGTTTGGCTCGATCAAGGCTTGACGGTTTTAGCCTTGGCTGACAGTTTGGCGGCTTATCCCAATCGGCTTAATCGATACTGATCCAGATCAAGCCGTTCGTGCTTGTAGCGGATTGCTTGCCCGGCCTGTGCGCCCGGCGAGAAGCGAATAGGAAGGAGAGGGAGGGGGTTCCAGCCCAGCGCGGCTCGTGACTCGGACACGTGAAGCCTGACCCGCTCCAGAGACACGGGTAATGGGAGCTAGGGGAAATCGGCAGAGGCGTATGGCGTTACAAGCTGTCGCGCAGTTCTGACTACTACGCACTATGCGTTATCTCACAGATATAGATCCATGCTTTTTGATGGGAGAGAAGTTGTGGGCAGTTGTTGAAATATATTCTTCAATCTTCGACTCGAGGCGACACCAGCATCCCCTCCGTAACCCATGCTGGCTTGTTTTGTCGCCCCATCATCTCGTATCATCACTCCGTTTCAGTTGATCGCAGTCCTCACTGATGAGATCGACCAAGAGGATTGAAATGTCCTTCCATCAGCAGTGGTAGGTAGCACCGACCCCGCCGGCGGCCGAAGCTGCTAGGAGCGCCCAGAAGCGCGGTGAACCTCTGGTCCCGGGATCCACCCGTGTCCGTAGCGGCTCTGAGTGCCGTGTGATTGCCGGGTAGCTGAAGTACGGTCAACTGCCGACTGTCACGAACGTGGTGGCGGGCGAGCGGTAGGGGAGGCGGTGGGATGGGAAGGGGAGGACGGGGTGGGTTAGGGCTGGAGGGACAGAGAGACAGGGGTCTTCGCTTCACCGGCAGACCTTCCACTTCTGGTTTTATGGGTGCTTGTAGACACGGTTTCAAACATTCTGTTCAGATCGTTGGAGATGCTGAACGTTGAAGATAATTATCTTTCTCTCCCACTTATCCTCTGTCATAAGTCTAATGCTACCAAAGATAGGTATAACCTTGTCGCTGCAACAGCCGTGAAAGGCATGCTCTTTGACATTTAAGCTCCAGTACCTTGCTCTCGAGATTTGCATGCTTGCTGTTCTGCAGTCCACCGAGAGCCCGGTTAGGCATCTGTCGGCCTCCCTGACATGTTCTAACGCTGTTATCCATGAAGAATGATGGACGGGCGAGTGGACGGGAGGGCTGGGGTGTGAGTGGATGTTAAAACATGGCGCAGCAGCCCGTGGCGCGATCTGTGACGTGGTCTGTCACGGGGTCCGTGTCGTGGTCCGTGATTTGTTCCGTGACGGGTCTCCGTGACTCCAGGCCGAGCCAGTGGCGGGCACCGGTGATGCATGACGTCCCTCTCTCGATCTCACCTGTCCTTTCATTGAGGACTATCTATGAACGGCCCCAAAGCTCTATGTCCTCTGTAGTTATTGAGCTTTCCTTGGGTGTAGTCGCAGAGGTGCGAACTGCGAACTAATAGTTGTCACGTGACGCCGATTTGAGGTGTGAAATTTACACCGCGATTGACACCGCCTGTCGGTGTTTTTGATGCATCGGAGACTTCCTGGATGCGGAAGGCGGAACACGGCTTTCCAGTAATAAATACCGTCTCCACTCACCGTTTTTCACATCATAAATTCGAAAGTTACCAACCGTACGGCGGCTTTTTTCGACGCCCGTGCTACCGTTAGCGATGTGATGTGGTTTGCGCTGCAAATGCCCGGGGGCAACGAATGCTAAACGGTGAAAGGTAGCGAGGAAATTGCACCGTTCTGCTAGGAAATGATTACAAACTGTCCAATAAGGTGACATAATGGATTGATCATGTGTATTGTTCGTGAACAGCTCGACGGATAGGTTTCACCTTGCGGAACTGATATCGGAATCCATAGTGGGCGGTCTTGTTTTATCCGTAATTGTCCCAGACTGTGAACCAGCAGCTCGTTTACGGTGTTCCAAGTGCACGCCGGTGTTTTTGCTTCACTATTTTCATGACTTGTGGCAATATTACTGCTCAGTGTGAATGACCTGGCTGTGGGTTTAAGGTAAATGTGTGGCTTCCTGAATCGTTATCATATGTTCTTTGGATGGCTATCATACGTCCGCGCTGATTGGATTGGGTATGTCGATTTCTTGATTTCTGCACAAGATCCATTTACGATCAGCCACGCTGGTCTGCTTCATCGGCACGATATGCAAACCTCACTGGGTGTTGACTGTTGAGTTGTCGACAAATGAAGACAAGCACCCTGAAAGCCAGTCATCAGCTCGTTTTCATCCAACCCTGATCGACTGCCTTACCAGTGTCTCTGACGATCCACGCCGCGTTGCCAAGGCGTCACCTCGCCTGGAGACGTCCCTCACAAGGCCCTATGGCTGTTAACGACCGCCGTGGCTCTCACGGGACGTTCACCAAGTACCGTGTAAAGCGGGCATTACGAGCGGGGCCAACTGCCGTGGAAAGCGGCCGTTATACCGGGACCGAGTGGGTAGCGAAGGGATGGGGTTAGCACCGGGAGGGAAGAGAGGCTGGTGATGGAGACAGAGAGACAGGTGGCAAGATGTGGTCAGATTTATCATCGACATTACGAGCAACGTGGCCGTCACAGTCAAACTGTCACGTTACTGTATCTATCGCTGTCCCATCGCGGTCACTGTCCAGTATTGCGTCCAGTATTGCGAACATTGCGTCGGAACGGGATGGAAGTTTGGTGTGTTGCGTCTTCACTAAAGAGCAGGAGTTTGGTTTCTCTTAACTAATTCGGTAGGCAGGTGAAGAATTTGTGGCGGCCCGTAAGCAGAAGAACCAAGAACCACGAGGAATCACAACAGTTCATGCCTTATATGAGAATAATGCGACGCACTCCCTCCAGCAGCTGTTTAGGAAGACTATGATCGTGTGTCCTCGGAACGGATTCATGGGCGGGGATCAGCTACCGTTTTGGAAGCTCGCGGTCTGCCGAGGGATGAGCGCAGTGGCTGCAAAGAGAAGGGGCAGGAAGAAAGAGGTTTATTTGTGCATTGCGGGACTGGTAGCAGGACACAGGTGCTTGCCATAACATTCTGAATTTTCCTGAATATTCTCTCTTAGCTTCAGTTTTTTTTTTCTCTTTGATATCAACGATCATCAAGATCATTAACGATTGTGAAACTTTGATTTATCCCAGGCGGTACGTTTGCTTCAACCACTTTCCAAGATCACTGGCCTTGTCCAACAGTCGATAGAGACCGACCATGTGATATTAGCAGCACGGAACACGCTGCGCCCACACGCAGCTCGCATTACCCACAAGTGTGGCACGACCCACAAGTGAGAGCGCTTCTCTCTCCACTAGTACGGCGGCGTTTAGCGAGACGTGCGCGAAACCTGCCGGTGATGTGTGCCCGTCTGACCTCAGTGACCTCAGTAACCCGGCGCCGCCCTGATCGGAGCGCCGTGACGGCTCGAAAATCGCGGTCACACCGACGGGAGAGAGCTGTCTCGAATCTGACGGAGACGGCAGAGGGAGGGAACTCTCGCGGAGTTGTTTGCGTTGCCTGATGGTTCGCCTCCTCCGCTGCCGTGCTGTGGTCGAGTCCGTGGTTTGGGAGGCAGAAAGACCGGTCGGAGAGAGATGATTGGCTCGGAAAATCGGATTATCAGCCGTGAAGGAGACGGCGAGAGATGAACAGGTGGGCTGTAGCCGGCGGGCGGATGAGCTTCAGTCAGCTGACTGCCAGAGCTCGGATGAGGCAGGTGTTCTCGTCAATGGCGGAATGGCTGATAATCTGATAAAGTTCCTTTCATTCACGAGAAACTCTCGCTTGCTCCTCAGTCGTGGATGTGCCTGCCATGTCTTTCCCCATTGCCCAGATATGGTTCACCTATCGGTGATGTTCTAAGGCCGGTCCGGCGACTGCTGTCGCTGACAATATGCCCTATCATCCACCACATTCCAGTCGTGTGCCAACTCTGTGTTGTGACACGACACCATGAAACGCGTAACGTATTCCGTGATGTAACCTGTCACTCGCGCTCCATACCGTGACAATCCAGCCGTCCGTCGAGACACCTTCGTAGCGCGATAGTCTAACGGGTCCCATTGTGTGCGGGGCGTATCGTCAAGCGATGGGGTATCGCAGGGTCCGATACTCGGTGTGGCTATTTATAGCGTGGCTGCTTTAAATGCCACTACGCTGAGTTTTTGAATGGCGCACTATCTGTTTTACATGAACATCGGACGTGTGTGTGTGTGTGTAGTGGGGGGGGGGGGGGAGGTCTTCATATTGTTGGGCAATGTTCTGTGGCTGTGTGATATTATCTGAGCCGCATAATTGCTCTCATTTTCGTCAGCACTTGCGTGTGTCAACTGAGACGTTAAAACAACCCATGCATTTCAGCGCTGACTATCGTGCTGGATGTCTCTTTCTTATAAGGACTGAGAAGCTGCTTGATCTTCCCACCCCAGTCCCCATCATCTGTACGCGTTATAAACCCGTTATCGCAACCCATCCTCTCGTCCCTGTAACGGTTCTTACGAGCGCCGTGCGTCATTATGCCTCATATCTCTGTAACGCTGCCGTCACCGGTGAATCGAGAGCACCTTGGCGGAGTGACCGCTCCGTGACAAAAACCGGCCCGACCCGGACCGCTGTGACCTTGTTCGGTCTCGCCGGTCCTGCGCGCGCCCCGGGACCATGGATAGATGGTCCGGTCCAATGGTCCGTCGGCTGATCCAGCTGGTTCGACGGTGGACCGGACCGGCTAGAACCAGCGGCAATGTGTGCCATTGTGTCGAGCCAGGTTTTAGCGTCGTTTTTGTGGGCGGGAGATAGACGAGCGGGCCGTTTTTGCTGAGTTTAGTTGGTGTAGTCGCCCGTGTGTGTGTGTCTGGGATGGATGATTATGTGAAGAGTAGGGCAGCCTCGATGTTTTATTTCGCTCGTCTCGGGTGTTAGAGGTTCATAGAAGAACTGAAGGTCATGGGCAGATGGATCAGATAGCATTCGCCCCGGATTAGCTGGTCGTCTCAAGGACAGTACCGAACTGGGTTTGACCTGTTCTCTGTCGCACAGTACTGGGTGGATGCTTTGTGAATGTGCGACAGGATGACGTATTCACCCAGTGACTTCGGGCGCATAATTGAAAGTGATAAGCGCAAGACATTTGACTGACGCACTTAAGCTCCCGCATTCTTTGTTTTGGCATTCTTGTCAAATGTTTTGGAGATAAGTCTGCTGCTTTGCCAAGGCTGAGCTTCATTGATGCTTGTTTGTGGCCGTTTCACTGCGCTAAGAGCTCTTACAACTGGTATTGAGCACCAAGCAGTGTCTAGCTAGCTCTTTTTGATACGCATCTTCCAGTCAAATGCGCTGGGCAGTTAGCTGACCTGAAGCCCCACCTTCAGCCGACATTTTTCTCACGACGCACCATTCGCCACAGTCCTACATTGCACACCAGTGGCTGGCGTCGGTTACCCTGCTCCTCGCACGTGGAGCTTGGTGCCCTCCCTCCGTACTCCGCTGCGTAGTTAGTTAGCGCTGTACGGTCCACCCCTGCTCGTCTATCGTGGGAGTGTGTCACTGCGGTATGACCTCTGTACGGGCCTCTACTGGCCGGCCACCCCTGCTGCTAGTTGGGTTTGATGAGCGGCGGTCGGACGATCTGACCTGACCCCGGTCCGGTAAGATCCGAACGCCGATCACTGCCCGGCACACTGGGAAAGGTAGTGGCGGTTTGCCACCAATGCAATGGCCATTCATTAGCAGAAGGTGCCAATGCGTAGTATTGTTCACTGATAGCAGCAGATACTGATAACTGGGTGCTGATAGCTGGTCACGCACAACTGCCACTGACTACTGGTGTCATGTGGTAGGTATGCTGATCATTGACCTTTGATAGCCCCAGGTGCATAGTTTGATCATAGGCTATCTGCTAAAGCTTAGGCTTCTGATTATTGATCGTGTACTTTTGATCATGCTTGTTGAGTTTGACAAGCGCATCATTGTCCCCACTTGATTGTCCTTGTTTTGCGCTACTTGACATTAACGTTGATGCTGTTTTGAATGTGGTTGTGACATTCCTAATTTTACATCGTACCCATATAGTGTCTCGTATATCGTGACCCCGCGTCATCCCTATTGAAACTGTAACTCGTATGACTGTTGACCGTGTTTGTATGTCTGTGTGTTACAGAGGCTCCGATGTCACCGATTGGAGACACTCCCCTGGAGGACCACCCGCTCACCACCACCGACCAGCGGCTGCAGAGTCTGGGGCGGCAGCTGGATATCGAGATGAAGGTAGATACGACAGATACTATGGACACAGATACAGATACAGACACACAGACATACACCTACCAGCGGCTTCAGAGCCTTGGGAGGCAGCTGGATATCGAGATGAAGGTAGATACGACAGATACTGTGTATACAGATACAGATACAGACACACAGACACACCAACCAGCGGCTTCAGAGTCTGGGGCGGCAGCTGGATATCGAGATGAAGGTAAATATTTCGGTCAGCTACGGGCTAGAACGGAACAAACACACACGAGAAGCTACACTTGGGTCATCTTCTGTATGTCTTCTTTTCGCGATAGAAACAAAAATGGTATGAAGCATGTGTTGGACGTCGAGCTCTCACTCCCTCTATCCCCCCTCTCTCTTTATCTCTCTCTCCCTCCCTCCCCCTCTTTCTCTCCCTAACTCATGTCGGATGCACAGCTAATGGCTGGGGAATCACCTCCTCCCCCCGGCAGTGTCAACCCTACAATCCCAATCCCCTTCCCTGACTCACCTCACTATGCACTACTGTTAACGCCAGACCCCTTGAGACCCTAATTTTTCGCGATTATTTTTAAATGCGTGGAGGAATTTCAACCAAGCTCAGGACATGGCCGTTTCAAGACAGGCCGAAACTTTTACAATTTAGATATTTTATCGCCATTTCAATATTTCAGGCACTTGTCATTGACTCGTAATGTTAGCTGTTTTTCCATCCTGGATAGAGGCTTTCTACGTCATATGACATTAGGCTCCGCCCACGACTGCGGCATTGACCCGTGCCCATCAGCGACCTCTGTACAAACGACACCCCTGCCATCTGTGAAGGACTATGAATTTCACTGACGCTTCACGTGCTATGAGTCAATTGCAGCAGACGGTCAAGTAAATGTTAGGCTCTTGTTGACTCTTGTATATATAGGACCAAGAGGACCATCACTCCTCAACCTACTACTCAGTCGTGCTTCGAACAAACGTTAACGATTCCTAACAAATACGATTTTCGATGTAGGGTATCTGTTTGAAATACGAGGGAGCCGTATGATGTGAAGCTCAGGCAATTAACTTATTATTGCGTTGTTCGATGGTTGCATAGCGATGTACAAATCGGCAGCTACTTGGTGACATCCGACATCCCATTATCGCATTATCTGCAACGCCATAGGCTTTAAATACAGGTGAATATTTCCTAACCTTATGTCAGTTATATGCCATCTGCCCGTCCTTTGCAGCTTATAAAAAAATATATATATCAGCGAACATGAGTGGTGGATGCTCAATGCGCATTGTAGAAGCAATGCGCATTGAGCATTTATGACTCCTTAGTCATCATGTCGCTCTCTGGGCACTGTCAGCCAAGACGCTACGCACAACTCCGCCGGCTTTCGGCACCGCTCGCCCGTCGCCCGTCCCCGCTCCCCGCCACAGCGAGAGTGACCGCGCGCCGGCCCGAAACCGCCGCAGGCCAAGACCACAGAGGCGGGGCTTAGCTGTGACGTCATAACGTATCACAGACTGACTGGTGATAGCCTCTACACACCGGATGAAAATCTTGCTCGAAATTTAACATTACGAGTCAATGACAAGTGCCTGAAATATTGAAATGGCGATAAAATATCTAAATTGTAAAAGTTTCGGCCTGTCTTGAAACGGCCATGTCCTGAGCTTGGTTGAAATTCCTTCACGCATTTAAAAGTAATCGCGAAAAATTAGGGTCTCAAGGGGTCTGGCGTTAACAGTAATAGCCAGACTGCCGAGTGCTGACTGTCCTAGTACCTCCTTCGACCACCAGGTGGCAGGTCGGTCGCCACTCCCTGACCGCCGGCCATCTCTTGCTAACTACGTCCGTTGTAAGGCGGGCGGTGCGTCTGCTGATTGCGAGGTTGGTGCTTCGACCGTTACAACGCACTGTAAAGGCAATGACGGAGCGGTGAGAATACAATTCAATGAAGATTGATGATGCTTAGGACTCGAGGCTCAGTATCTATGCAGGATACTGTTGAATGAATGCAAGGCTGGATGCAATGAACGAATAACGAAGCAGAGATAAGAAGGGTGTACAGTACGGGCAGTCGCCCGGGGCACGGGTCTCCGCCAGCCGTCCGCTGCTGCTTACGAGTGTACTCACTCACCGCTGGCCCGAGGGCAGATCTCTGTGGTGAGTGGCCAATGACTCGTCAAGGATAGAGGGATTGTGATAGAGGGTGATGGGGATGTCTGACAACGGTGACGCCCATTTACTGATAGCATCCATACAAATGAATCGCGCCGATGCTGGTGTGATGATTTCCATAGTGTTCACGAATTCACTATAATATTGACCATTGCAAAGTAACGCTAGTAGAACGTAACATAGTGGAACATAGCATAGTAGACCATAACATAATAGTGGTTCCGATTCAACTCACGTAGCCACGTATACCAGCCCTGGGTTGTGGTGTGCGCTGAGCACCTTTACGGCTGTGTAACATTTGTCTGTTACCATGTCCCCGTTCAGTGGTAATAGACTCGCGTTTATGACTGTTGGGTCGTGCGTCATAGCCAGTGGGTGGATCCGGCCTGCCTCCCGTCTTTGTGTGTCTGTCTGTTTGCCTGTCTGCGGTACCGGAGGCGTGGCTTTCTCTCCCCGTTCGTGACATGGGCGGGGTGGTCGCGGCTGTTTGCAACTAGTCCCGACTCGTTTTCGACAATTGCCGGGTCGTTACTAGAGTGGAAAGTTTCCCAGTCAGGCTGGGCTTTAACATTAGACAGGGTTCTTGATGAATGCTCGGTGCACCCACCGACACTTTCTTAAATGTCTGCAATAGATGAACTGAGTGAAAACAGGTGTGCGATATTGGACTGAAACTCATCTACTGTTTTGATTGGTGTCTTACTGCGGAACTAGCCAGAAATGACCATGAAAGTTCACTCCCATTTCACTCACTCCCTGACGTGTCTCCCTCCCTCTATCTTCACCTATATCACATTGTGTTCTCACCCCCTGACCTCTCTCCCTCTCTCTATGCTTGTACCACAGTATGTGTTTTCCCCTGACCTCTGTGCCTGCTCTGGTCCGAGTATGTGCTCCCCCTGACCCCTTCATTCTCTCCTCAGGTGAAGCAGGGCGCGGAGAATCTGATCAGCATGTACTCGGCCGGCGGCCAGCAGAGTAAGAAGCTGCTGGCCGATGCACATCAGATGCTCGAGGACGCCAAGGCCAAGATCGACTACATCAAGATGCGCATCAACAAACTGAGTCAGAACGTGGCACAGAGCTCCGTCGGCGAGAGCCGGTCCATCGGTAACTATAAGACGAACGGCGGTGGTATCTGCTACAGATTGGGTACCCTGAAACCCTGTAATTAGCTTTAGTATTCTTTGACAGCTGTGACGACTCAGGTATTGATTGGGTCAGATCAGCGTCGAAATTTCGAGCTTTGTTTCGTTTCCATCCCAATGTGGAGTGTACTCTTCTAGCAAAGTGTCCGCCATGCGACTAGTGCCTAGTGGCTATACGCTCTCCCATATCGATCCTCTCCTGAAGCGTATGTAACGGTAATTAAGGTAGCGTTGTGTAAACTGTACTCTCATTGCTCGGTTCGACCCTACCTATCTCTCCCTTTCTGGACACGCGTGGTCCGCAGGGGCTGTTCCTATGGGGCTCGAGTGGAAGAAATAGGACAGGAGCAGCCTCAGTAGAGGCTGTGCGGTCGTCTGTGACTGCCTGTCTCCTCTCTCGCTATCCGAGACTCTGTCCATAGCCTGCCTATTCTCCCGCCCGCCCGTCCAGTCCGGGCCATAGCGCTGGGTTTTCCCAGCTCTCCTGCACCCCTCCCCCTCCCCTCCCCTCCCCTCAGCAGGGAGGGGCAGTGTTGTGGTGCCCGGTTAACATGCACAACACGTGCAGTAACACGTTGAGGGCTGCACGGCTATTGAAGGGCTTCTGATGTACTACCACCGAGAGGCATCAGTAGGTTTGGATGTTTTGCGTATTATTTGTTTGGTTTATTGATAAATTCCTTTATGGTTGCACAACAATGCTCTAAACCGAGTCATATTTTTTATGGTCGGTGTCACGATACTCTGTCGTCAGGCGGATGTTCCTGGCTTTATAAACCTAGCGGGTGACTTGACCTGTCGTTCCTCGTGATTTTATCTACCGTGATTCGTGATCTGTCGCGATTCGTGATCCTGCCTAGGGTACTCCACGATTCTTCCTTTCGCTATCTATGAACCTGTTAGTTACAATCCACGATCCTACAGGGTGTTCCAAAAATGTCCTGGTTTTGATTGCGTGTGACGGTTACATCTGTACTTGCAGCGTCTTGTGATCTCTAGCAGCTCTCGATGTCTATTGGTCAGTAACTGTTACCCCGCTTATATTTCATCCCCCTCCCCCCGTCTCTCATTCGCCCGTCCTGTCGACAAACCTGTGAGGCCCATAGAGTTCTAACGTGAGGCCCAACGGAATATTAATGTCGTGATGCCCGCATTACTGGATATTGGCCGTGAATGGGATGAAGCGGCAGGTGCTGGCTGGTTTAGACAGGCCCGAACAGGTGTGAGCAGATGTAAGGCGATTTAGGACAGCGGTGGTATGAAAAGTATTGATCGGTCCGATCCCCTGTAACTTGAAGTTAATGCAGTAGGTCTCTGTTTCAGTTCATTCATTTTGCCAACATTGTTAGGTAAAATCTGAGACTAGGCTTAGTTCCAGTTCAGTCTAATGGTTATTTAAGTCCATTCCACGGGTCATTCATATAAGCGCTCGTACTTTTTCAGTGATAAAGGGGAGGTATCTGACAAATTATTGTGTATAGACTTGGATTATGCGTACGAGACTCACCAACTGATCCCTATGTGCCCTGACCTGACCTCAGCTAACCTCTGTGACCTTAGCTGAATTCAGCTTACCCCGCTGTATGTAACCTTCAGTCTTCCCCCAGCCTCCGCCGCCGCGGTGGACCGGGCGTACGATACCAGCCAGCTGACCCCTCTGTGACCTGCCATGACCTGACCCCCCAGCCTCGGCGGTGGACCGGGCGTACGAGACCAGTCAGCTGACGCCCCTGGATGTTCGTATCGAGGAGCTGCGCCACCACCTGCGTATTGAGACGGCCGTCATGGACGGAGCCAAGAACGCCATACGCCTGCTGCAGAGTGGCAAAGTCACCGACAAAAAGGCGCTTCAGGAGGTGAGAGAGGGGGAGGAGAGGGAGAGAGAGAGAGAGAGAGAGAGAGAGAGAGAGAGAGAGAGAGAGAGAGAGAGAGAGAGAGAGAGAGAGAGAGAGAGAGAGAGAGAGAGAGAGAGAGGGAGGGTAGGAGGAGGTAGAGAGGTGAGGGGAGAAGAAAAGTCTTACTGTATGTGCCACCTGGTTGCATTGCAGTTGTTTATCATGTGATAATCAAGAAAAAGGTTATGTGCTTCAACTATCAAGCGTACCATTTCTGGTTGTGTTCTCGCGTAGGTACCGGTTGTTTTTCAATAGAAAAACACAATTCTAACGAATAGTGTTTGTCTAATGAAACAACAACCTGCGGTTATGTGGTTGACGCAAAGCGGAAGTGTAAATTGATAACTGGTGTGAAATAAGACCTCAGTTTGTCGTGACATATGGCCACAATTGGCTACATGCCATAAACCGATACATTTCCGTCACATGGACCGATAATACGCTCTGTGACTCCTCAATCACCTCATAATTTGTCATATGGCCCCGCGTGACGGACAAATCTGTCAACATTGTGTCGGGTAATGACAGGCTACCCGGTGGATAACTCCATGTTTGGCGGCTCGTTGGAGTGATTGATGATATACGCGCGCTCCGATGTCGCTGGTTAGTTTGTATACGGTGGGATAGGACTCATGGATTAGTTAGATCGACGTTTGGGTAACGTTTCCTCTGGGTGGATGCATGCACAGGCAAGGAAGCGCTCGTAGGCAGACATTCGAAAATCAAGCTTCAAGTTTTCCACTGAATCAACAACTCCTACTGATTGCACGTTGCAGATGTTGACTGGCATATCAGATGCCTTTCCGAGGCGCTATTTGTAGCACCGTATTGGCAGTTGTTGGGTTCTAGTGGTTACTGATGCAGCTATGGGGTAGATAGTCGCAACTGAATGTTCAGCTCGGTGTCATAAGGTCCGTTTGAAGGGAGAAGCATCCTGCAGATGTGGCGTATTTCGCGACCCGACTGCACCTGATAAGAAAGCGGCGCTCCGCGCGCCATCTGTTGAGCAGATTTATAAGGCTGGAGACTTCCACACGCGGGTAAGTCGCGTGTAAGTGGTTTGCGGGTAAGTTGGCGTTTATCTCGCGTTTAAGTCGGTGGGTAACTTTGCCCGGAGACTTCCATCTGCGGGTAAATAGTTTGTTCGCTAAGTTAGCGAACGAACTTACACGCGAGCCACCCCATGTATTAAGTTCGCGGGTATCTTTTCGGTGGTGCCTTTTTTGGTCCTTAGGTGGTTTTGAAAGTTTTTTTTTGTGCAAATTTTATGTTGAAGTGCTAGACAATAGTGCAATCATCTAGTTCTGGCTTTTTCAGCCAGTTCGGCCTAGCCGTTCGGCTGCTATGATTAGACGAATTTGAGGTCACCTTTTCATAGTATTGAGGCCAGTTTTACCAACAGAAAAATAGCCGCCTGCCGGAATTTTTCGCCTAAAGGCCGCTTCACATACGGATCGAGAGTGGTAAAGCCCTATTCGCTTACGTGCTTGTCGTGTTTACGCTCCCTATGTGAAACGGTCTTTAGACAAAAAATTCCGGCAGGCGGCTATTTTGCTGTTGGTAAAACTAGCCTCTGTACCTGTTGAGTGCCTGTTGAGGGGTTACAAATAACGTATTTCTTCACTGCAAGTGTCCAGATGTTTTCGACAAGTCATACATGAGTAATGAGAGCAATATTTGAGTTGACAGAATTTAAGATGTAGGACTCAAATTTTCAAATACGGAGGCGTTAAGTTCCATCGCACCTATCTCCTTGCCACCAGCTGCTATTTCGCAATCTTCGGGATAGTGAGATGGGATTCTTATCGCCTCCGAAATATGATCGTCGAGCCAGCCGGCCAGTGTCGGGCCCCGGTCGTCGCACTTCGTGTTACGTGTCAGTGGGGCGAGGACCAGCTCAATGGAAGCAATACGAGTGGCTGGTCAACAACCCTGGACAGGAAGAAGAGGAGCAGAAATTTCAGCAGCAGAGACAGGTATTTGTTAGCCGATGTCATGAAGACTGAAGTAAAAGACATCGAAAATAAACGACACGATGGAAGGAGTAATGAAGAACGAAAGCGGTCTTGGAAGAACATTGATAGGTACAGCCTGTAATGCAAGGTCCGAAGAAAAATGGGACGAGAAACAGAGTGACACAGCTCTGGAGAGATATGAAAAGGACGGCCAAAAAGGACCATTCGCGGTTTAAACGGCAGCAAATGGGCACTGGCGGTGGACTGGACTCGGAGCCTGCGCCGTTGGAACGCAGCCACCCCGTGACACGCACAGAGTAAACTGATCACTCGGTGATAATCGTCCTTTGTGTAGCATTGACTTGGACATCGACGACGCCTCACCGGTGAAGTGACGGGGCGGGGTGGGGAGGGGGGGTGACGGAGACGAACCGACGAGGGCAGACGAGTAATCTGAGATACGGCTGTTATAAGATCATGCAGTAGACTGGCGGCCGGCCATACAGAGTGAAATAACACAAGGCGCGTAGCATTATTGATGCTGATTGGCACGGCTTCAAACGCTGTTCTGGTTAGGTTAATGCAACACCACATCCCATTGTTACGGCTGTACTCATTGCATGTGTAAAAACGCTGATTGGGGGCCACCGGTCCCATAAATAACGGAATTACGCACTTGTTCATTGGACCAGCTGATCGCTGCATCCGGATCAGCTGATCGGGAAGCCCTTTAAACTGGCGTGTAAGTCGGCATTTAAATATTTACCCGCGTGTAGCTACCCGCGAGTTATTCGCGGATGGAAGTCTCCGGGTAAAAGTTGGTGGGCAGCTACACGCGTGTAAGGAAGTTAGCCACCAAAATAAACGCGAGTTAACCGCAAACTGGAAGTCTCCAGCCTAAGCGTTACTACGCTCACTCGCCGCTGCATCGAGTCGCTGTTTTCCGAAATCCGTCTCCTTATGGCAACAGCCACTTAACGAATATTCAGACATCACTTTTCTGCCGTCATTTTAAGTACCAATGTGCGGATATCTGAGACGCTTCCTCCTTCGTTTATGGCAGAGCAGCCGTTTTACCAGCTGACCGGACGTGCTAAGGTCGTTTGTCAGCGTCGGATGACCTCTGGTGCGGGCTGTGTATTTACTTTGGCCCCAGCCCGGGGGAGCGTGATTAGACGTCACGTGACGTGACGCACGGTGACGCCAGTGCAGACCGTCACTGTCACGTGTCTAAATAGACCCGGTGTGACGGATAAGGCGGGGTGGATGGCCAAATGGTTCCGAGGTTTGTTTATGGTTCGTGGTCTGATTGGTAAACTGATGTGATGGTTTTACAGGCGGGGGTTTTCAGATGGGCGTGTCGTGCTTTTGTTTTACGTCGATCGATTCCACAGCAGACAAGTTGGCGACTGTTCTGAATGTGTCTTCTCCTTGGCAAATCACTCCGTTTTTTTTTCTGGCGAGTTTTACCACCCTTTCCTCGCCTGTCCCCGACAAGTTGGCACCTCGGGTGGTCGCGGTCATCTCGTTTCATCACATTTCCGGCCGGCGGCCAGGGGGTTAGTTCGTTCTCTCCCCGATAGATGTCAGCACCGTCGGCCTGGCGCCGCGCCTGATTTCTGAGCGGTGCCAGCGGGGCTGACTGGTCCGAGAGAGACACGCCCACTCAGAAACAACAAACGACACCAAGGACAAACGACAGTGGAATGAATGAATGAGGTCAGATTTTGGTGTAGTTACGCCTTCAACAGCAGGCAGAACTCTCAAGAACAGAGGGGAAGCCTGGTCTTCGTCATATTCAGCATCTGAGTTACCAAGCGATCCCGATTTGATGTGACTGATCTCTCGCTGGCAGAGCGCTGAGATGACGAGAGGTCTCCGCCGCCAGCTGGCGTGGGCCCTCAGTTCCGCCCAGCAGACCAGTGTGACTGTGTGAGCAGTACCGGCCGGTCGACGGCAGAGCCATGGCTGAGCGGAGCGGAGGAAAGAGTGACAGAACGAGAGACAGAGTGGTGAACAAGTGTGACGAGAGGAGTCGGGGAGAGTGGCAGAGAAGGGACAGAGGACAGTGTCCTGAGGCGTGTTGCGGACAGTGTCACAGACCTTGTCCGGATCCAGGTCCAGATCCTGGCCGGTGTCCGGATCCGTGTCCGCACGGACAGTATCATGAGCAGCTATCTGCTACAGGACCCATGTCTCTGAGTGTGTCTCTCCACACCCCAGCCATTACGGGAAGCCTGAGCTTCTCGTGTGTCTCTAATGTCTCCAATGCCGCTCCAGGCAAATCCTGTGAAGTGGCTGGCTCATCTACTCGTGAGACTGGAACCCAGACGGAACGGCGAGGAACTAGAGAAGGGTCCGGTCTGGTGCGAGTGGTAGTCAGTTTGGAAGAAGACGGAAAACAGCGGCGTCGCCTGGGGACAGAGACGGACAGAAAGACGGGTGAAGAGACAGCTGAAGAGACAGCTGAAGACACTGAAGGAGATAGGGCGACAAGTAACCAAACCCCGCGCTCCGTCCGGCGCCGGCAGCGGTCGACAGCAATCACTCCGGACCGCACTCCCCCGTCCTCCCGGCCCCCGCGGCGAACCGTCACCTCTCCGGACCTGTGCTCGCTGGACTGGGGCTCGGCCGGGCGCCGCTCCTACGGCTGGCAGTGGCGCGGCGGATCAGCTTCGCCGTCTGTTGGAGAAGACTGGGGCACTCCGCTGGGCGTGTGTGAGGACTGTGGTAGACGGAGACCGGCTCGTGGGTATCGTGGATCTAGTGAGGGTGGTAGTGGTGATAGAGCTGGTGAGAGAGCTGGTGACAGAGTTGGTGACGGTGGTGCCCTGGACACTGTGTGGGCGGCACTGGTGACAGCTCTCGGCTCGTTGTCCCACGGCCGCCCCCGCCCCCGCCCCCGCTCACAGCGTCATTACTCGGGTTGTAGCGGCAGGTCTGGCGACTGTGGTCACAAGTCAGGCGGTTTAAGCGACAGGTCCGGCCACTGCAGTGACGGGTGTTCATCAGTGACAATGCTACACCGACCGACGAGCGATCACCGTTTGTATGAGAGACGGGACAGCCGTTCTGTCCCAGCGCAGAGAGAAGAGGAAACACAGTGTGATGATGGAAGCGCAGGGTGTACTGGAAGTGATTGTGGTTTGGTGTTCTCTGCACCTACAGCTGAGGCGCCAGAGGCGACGCTCGAAGATCAGCCAGCTGCCTGTTTACCTCCCGGTACCTTGTCTGTACCATCAGAGGGAGCCCTAGTGGCCGACCGGGGCCGGGTGGCCCGTGACAGAGGTCAGGGGACGGAGGGAGAGCGACTCAGCGCGTCCCGCTCCCCCCGGAGGGGACGGAGGAGGGGTCGCGGGGGTCTGATAGCCGAGAGGTGCTGTACGCCTGGACAGATGGAGCACGGGGTGGATTCTGACCTTGCAGAGGGTCAGCTTCTACACAGGATGACCTCTGACCTAAGGGAGGGTCAACAGAGGTCAATGCAGAGGACGGCACCTGACCTCAGAGAACAGCAGAGGTCACTACAGAGGGCGGCTTCTGACCTGAAGGAAGACCAACAAAGGTCACTGCGCAGGACAACTTCTGATCTCAGAGAGGGACAACTGAGATCACTGGGAAGGACGACTTCTGACCTCAGGACAGGTCGTCAGAGGTCAGTGGCGAAACCGACATCTGACATCAAAGAGGGCAAACAGAAGCCTCTACACAGGACGACCTCTGACCTCAGGCTACCACCGACACCCCAGTCGGGAGGTCAGAAGCCTCTGCGGAGGACGACCTCCAACCTCTGCCGGTCTCTGGAGGCGTGCTACCATGAAGAGAGGATCCCTCGAAACCGCACCCCTGCCAGATCCCTGCCGATGCGCCGTGGCGCGGACAGGGCTCTATACAGGACGTCATCTGACCTCCGCTCGGTGTCTGTGTTGTGTGAGGGTGGTGATGGATTTTGGGTGCCCGTGAAGGACTCCCCTGTGTCTCCGTCTGGGGGTAGTTTGGTCCGGGAGACCGTGCGGTCCTCGACGGGACCACGGACCGTGAGACCGGGACCGCGAGGATCACAGGGATCGGTGGGACCGACAGACCGGAGGGTCAGAAAGCGAAACTGATTGTGAAGTGACCACTACGTAGTGTTCCTTGTGCGACTGCCGTTCTGGCCAAAAACCTGCTGAGTTTACCACGGGCTAGTGGTAGCTCACCGTAGGTCTATGCGGAACTTCCATCTGTCGATCAGAGCTCTACACTGAAAGTTTGCAGGAGCTTAACACTGCCAGGTTCCTACCTTTGAATCTGAAAGGTAGAAATTTTCTAGAAATAGAAAAGGCAGCTCTCATGCTGTTTTGGGATTTCGCACGCTGGTGGTAGGTAACAAATTGTGCGGGGCATGTAATGAATTGTGTTGGCACTCCTGTGCTGTTCTAAAGCATAGGCGCTACCCATGGTCGTTGGATGGTTTGTATTTGCTGCTCAAAATATATCCTGCACTGTAGGGTTTTAAGTCTTCATTGATGACCATGACTTCAAGATCCTTCCTTGCTGCGTTGTTAGCCCTCACCCTGACCTTTGACCGGTTATCACCTGTTTATTATAACCACCCACCCCGCCAGAGTGTGAGTCACCCCCTGGCTGTCACCGCCCCCCCCCCCCAGACACCTGAGCCGGGGGGGGGGGGGGGTCACAGCTGGCGCGGGGACCTACCACTCAGTTCGGAGCCATGTCATGGTGTGTGCTGATGACACCGCCTTCTGTAGGTGGAGCCTACTGACGCCTCTAGAATGGAGCAATGGATGGGCGACTTGTCATGTCTTCTTATATAATATAATGAGAGGCATGCGATCCAGTTGTGTGCTTGCATGTACCGAACATGTTTCGACATCACTGAAAGTACAAATGGTTCTGCGGATACGGTGATTGTATCTAGAGAGAAACACATTTCCTGTTTAATCCCACTGACACAATCACTATTTTCATATCACATGGTGTTGTGAATTACGGATTGATTAGCCATACTGATTTTCGTCCTCGTTATCGTTCTCTGATCTCTAAGCTCGGTAAAGTCGCTCTATTCGTTTCGTTGGTGTCGGGCTCAGTTCCGCCGTTCTTTTCCGTTCTCTCGTTCCTATGCCGTCTGCAGTCGTGGGCGGCGTCGCCGTCCCCACAGGTGTTGTGCCCACACCGGCTGTCCCGGCAGCAGCCGCGGGGCCGGAGCACTCGATATCGATCGTGTACCGTCGACACGTGCGCTCTACCGCCGGCCGAGCGGTGGTCGGTGGTCGGGGCTGAGAGGCGGGCAGTGTGCGCCCGGTGGGAGAGTCTGTGGACGCGGGGATAGTCTGTGGACTCTGTGGGAGTCTTTGGACGCTGTGGATAGTGTGTGGACTTAATGTGATAGTCTGAGGACTTGGTGATAGTCTGAGGACTCGGTGTGATAGTGTGTGGACGTGGGAATAGTCTGTGGAAGACTGGCTGGTGTCTAAGCCGCTCGTCAGCTGAAGGAGAGAGACAGCAGGAAGTGGAGAGTGACTTTGTCCGGGACTCTGACGAGTGTCTGTGGTTAAAACTGACTGCGCAGAGGGAGACGAGAGTGGTGAATAGCGATAAACGTTGTTCCGAGTCAACCTACCTTGTGTCCCCGACAGATGAGGAGACGGGATTACAACAGACCGGCTACCAGTGCAGTTTGTTGTCTTCTTTGCCCTAGGGGCTGTCCCCGGTTTCATCAGGTCTGCAGTAGCGCCGACTGGTGGCTGATAGAAGAAACAAACCGAGGCAACAAACAAAACCAAAAGAAACAAACTAACGCTGCGTGACGATACAATTGGAGTGGCGCATCAGAACAGTTGTAGCGCACGAACTATGGTGAACAGTGGTACCTACAGTGAAAAGGAAAACGGTGTCTTGTTCTGAAGCCTGTGATTGATCCCCAGTACAGGAGTCGACAAGACGTGTTGGCAAAGAGCCTGTGAAGCATCATACTTGTGTGTGGACGGATAGCGCGTGACTGTTACGCTGGTGCTGGTGAGGGCACTCAGTGACCGTGAGTCGCCGACAGCGCGCTGTTTACGAGCTGTCACCTGACTGTCAGCTGTCAGCTCCAGACTGTCAGCTGTGACACTATCGAGTGACACTGACACCGGGTGTACCGCTGACACAGCTGAGTGTTTGTGAGGGCGCTGATGACCTCTGCGGTCAGTGTGTCCTGAAAAAAGAACCTGAACATCGTCATTGGTGTCTGTGAGCTGTGGTTTCATCTGTCTCAGAAAGACAGACCCTGTGTCAGAGGCTGGAGAACGGACCTCTGGTCTCAGGTGAATCAGAGTCGGTGGCTTAGTGAGACTCTGGTGAACTCTGCAGGTGCCAGAGGTGTCCAGGACAGGCCTTGTGTCGAAGACGCTGCTGAACTTCGATGTCAGAGATAGTGTCAGGCCTGGTATCAGAAACTCTGGTGACCCCCAGTGACCTGACCCGCCCCAGGTCACCGCTATGTCTGACGCCTACGGCCGCTACGTGGTGAAGGCGCGCGGATTCTGGCGCGGTCTCGTCGATCGTGTGCGCCAGAAACGGCGCGTGGGCCCGGCCGAGGACGGTCGCCACCGCGCCCGGTTCAAACACTCGGCCTGGAAGTCCAAGTCGCTGTTCAATGTCTCGGCGGCTGGCGGTGGGAAGACGGCGGGACGGCGGCTCCGCGCGGCCGGAAAAGCTCGTAGTGAGGCGTCCATACTGGCGGCTACGTCTGAGTTGTCTGTGGCTGGAGCGACGGAGACTGAGCCCAACCCATCAGCGGAGGGTGGTGCGACTTCTAAGCGTCCCCCAGACCCTCTTCTACCGACCCGTCGACTCCGTCCGTCATCTCACGACCTACCCGATCTGGTGCCGCGACTGTCAGCGCTACACGCTCAGGCCGTGTATTCCGACAGTGACGAGAGTGGGGCGAGCTCCAACAGCGCTGCGACGGTCATCTACAAACCCCGGACTGTGCGGAGGACGGGCGGGGGAGTGGCGGGTGGGGGTGGGGGGACAGCTCAGGGGACAGAGGGGCCGGAGAGGGGTCGGGATGGGAGTGCTGAGACGCTGGACGGTACAGGAGACGAACATGTGGTAGTGAGCCCGGGTGAAGAACAATTAGTGGAGGAGAAGACAGCAGATTCAGAGAGGACTTCTGTGACGGAGGAGCATAGCGCGGGTTCTGAGGGTTCAGATGTGCGCTCCTCTGTGAAGCCCGGGTCAGCGGTTGACAAGGACCGCTCCAAACTGGAGGTGCCCGCGCCGCCGACACTGCGTCTGTCACCTAACTCGGAGCGGGCCACTCGACTGGTCGCCCTCAAACAGGCGGTGCTGGCACTGCGCTCCGTGGCTCAGCAGCACGCGCTGAGAAAGGCCAGCTCCAGCTCCACCGAGAGCTCATCCAGCTCCGCCTCTGGCTCATCCAGCTCCTCTGGCTCCTCTGGCTCGTCTAGCTCATCAGGTCCTGGCTCATCCGAGTCTGAATTCTACTCGGAGTCTGAGCTCCTAACAGACAGCGGGGACGAATGGCCCATGGAGGATGAACCTCCCCCGCGCCGGTCGCGCTCCGTCGAGGAGCTACTCGAGCTGGGGCGGCGCCGGCGCGTGCTCAAACACCTCTTCTTCCAGCGCTCTATATCACTAATGGAGACGGCACGCTGCGTGGGGCCGGGTCAGGGGGCGGGGAGCGGTGGCGAGGGGGAGGAGAGACACTACCGGCCCGGCCAGGCGAGCCGCGTGGCCGCGCTGAAGGCCATACTGCTCAGGAGGTCGTCCAGAGACGATCAGGTAGGGAGGGGGTGAGGGGTGTCTGCAGAGATGTGAGGTGTCGCTGGGTGATCAGATTTATTTTGGGGGGATCCGGGTGATGAGATGATAAGAATGATAAGATCGCTATGCTACCCACTATGCTACATGCCACTGAGCGCATCTACATCCTGCCCTCACCTATTGACACACGTCCTCAACCATTCAGCGTGCTTAAATGTACCGTATGGAACCGCTCCCTAGTTCAGCTACATTGAGTCGGATACAGTCTCCCTCTTACATCTGAGCCCCTCCCCGTGACAGCGTTACTGTCTCCTCTCGCGCTGTAACACCTTCACTGTGTCACTATGAGTTGTGACGCGCCCCTGACGTTCGTCACGTCCTTCCCCAGGCGCAGCAGAGTCTGCAGGAGTCCAGCAGGAAGCTGGACCTGCTCCGCCTCTCGCTGGACCGACGGCGGAAGGAGCTGCCACCTGGTGAGAGAAACGGGAAACACGAGAGCTAGGGTCCGCGGGAGATGACTTGACAACATTTTATGATAGTATTGGGGGAATGGGATCGATTTTAATAGTAGGCGTGGCATTGAGGCGTAATGGGTCTATGATGTTGAAGCAAATGCGTCATGGGACAACTTATGAGTTAGTTGCTTTGATTGATTTCAGCTCTCGTGCTTGAAACATTTATCAATATTTTCCATTACGCTGTTCGAGAATCTTCTTTGCATGGTCACTAGAAACGTTCTTTACACCATTGCAATTTATTCAACCTCTCGCCCAGTGCTCTACAATGACGTCTGCGAGCTTCGCACTATTGTGAAACTGTGCGACTGCCCTCAGTTTCACAACAGTGCGTCACACAGCCGTCAGCCTGCCGTGTTTTCGTCCCTGATCCGTCCCTGATCCGTCCCGCACCCCAGAGTACTGAGTGTGACTCTGTGTGTGTGTGTGTGTCGGACCAGTTGTCAGGTGGGCGTCTTTGTGCCCCCTGTGATGACAGACCGTCCCTGACTGCCGACCGGTCCTTTATAGCAGCGACCACCTGTGCGGTTTTTACCTGACCGGCACTGAAGAGGGTATATGGTGGAGGAAAACTGTAGAATAGACGAAAAATGGTGGATGTTGAAAGGCGTTCACCTGTGGCAGAAAATGAATCGTACTTTTCTGAAACGCGTAGTTTTCAGTCTGGCTGCTGCTCAATTCAGCCAGTTGCCCAGAGGCACCATCTGATGTCATTATTTGCTGCTTCGTCATCGTTGGATTGAAAGGCTGGCGTCTAACTCTCCCCTGCCATTTCGTGGAAATGTGTGTACCTTTTCTTCTTGCTTGTTACAGTTTTCGTGACTCGTTTCTATCGTCACCTCTGCCGATTACAGTAGCATAAGTTATCGTTCTGAATTCGTGACGAAGTCAACTTCAGTGTCATTTTCAGCATCTTGCATCCGCCCTTTTCTACAAGTTCACCATCACTCCCCCCCCCCCTGCCCTCCATCAGGCTCACTGAAGGCTGACGAGCTGAAGGAGGACCTGGACCAGGTGCAGTCGCCCTCCACCAACTCTGCCAGTCTGGAGAACTTCCGGCGCAGTGTGGAGCCGCGCGACACGCCCCCGGCGGCCCCCTGTCCGGGCGCACTACGCTACCGACCGAGCACTAATGTGGTCAAAACCGCCGCCGTCACCGGAAAACTGGAAGTCCGGTAAGAGAGAGGGAGGGAGGGGAGAGGGGATGGGGTGTTTGTGTATGCGTGTGTATTTGTTGATGCAATTTCCTTAAAACGTGACTTCCATGACTTTTGTGACGGCTTAGATAGGTACAGGGACCCGCAGTTGCTACTGTACACATATATTACCAATTTAGAATTGCGCTATTATTTGCTAAGTGGTGGGCATTGGAGAAAGGAAATGTAGCGCAAAGTATGGAGGAATAACACATGTTTGCTCCTAGGACGTATGTTTTGTATAATTCCTCTTACCGCAACAGATATTCTTCCAAAACTACAATCGTGCTATTTTTCCGCGCCGGTTGCCTCCCCAGAGCCCGTCCTTGGTATCGCCTATAGCTTCCGTTCCCGCTACGTGAATGAAAGTCACGTGACTACTACAGGTTTGCGCTCAGTACTAACACACCTAGCCCGAGGGCCGGTCCGTAGCGGGGAGGGGTAGAACGCCTGAGCTCCAGCGCAGTGGAGGTGGTGGTGGCCCGTATCATAAAGAGGCAACCATAAGCAGAACTACAATTGTCGCAGTATAAGATTATGATCAAGTTTTCTTTAAATGTATTGATTGACAAGAAAGTGCAATGCTTATCTGATATAATAAAACGGTGTCCAAGGCCTTGGAAGAACTATAAAACATATTCAGCAACGTATAAATTTCTGATACAGGCCATGACCTTTCACGTTGCCTCCGGGGAGGACCGCTCATGAAGCCACATACCGAACGAATCGAGGCCTCGCAGCGCGGCGGCAGAGGAGGTGGATAAACCATCGCCAGATCTTTCGGTTACTTATGTTTCCAGAAGAAGGGAGGTGGAGGGTGAGGGCTGTTTTCAACCCACTCACTAATCCTTTCTTTAGTAACTTATAGCTTACCTAAAAAATGCAACACAATGGTGGCCGTCACGAGATGTAGCGAAGAGTGCCTCAGCCACACTGGTTTTGAGTAAACTTTAAGTATTGGAATTCAGGCCAGTGAACCTGAAGCATTATTTCATTTTTGTCGTGCATAAGCTGGGATGACGTGGTCCAAGTTAATTGCGAAGAAACGGTTTTAGTTTCAGAACATTTATGAGGCTAGTCGCGCCAAATAGTATACGTTTGTTGCAAAATGTCAAATAGAATGATGACGTGCTATCCAGATGATGGAATTTATTTGACACAAGAAGTCAAAAAGTGGCATCGTTAGTCATCCTGCATACCTATAAATCGATTCGTCAACTTGGTTCGAGCTCAATAGTTATTTTCGCGGATGATCGGTTTCGTTTTCTTTCTTTTTTTTTTGGGGGGGGGGGGCAGTTTATGAGCCAGTAACCACCCTCCCCAGTCCCCCAAACAACAATTGATGACAAATACTGTGATGGCCTAAAAAATGCCCTCAATTGTGTTACGTAGGGGAGAATGAGGTAAGTTGAGCCGCTTTTTGCTTTTCGTAAGCTACAGGCTAACTTACTGATCATTTTTCTGCGTATACGGGTTGGACGGACAGAGTGGTCATTTGCGCATGTAATGGTGGCCAGAAATGTTTCATACCGCTTATTTTTGTACTGAAAGGCTACGCCAAAAATCATCTTGCGACTTGCACGTTGCTCATCTTACCCCATGGGCGGGGTAAGTTGAGACACATCGTGGGGAAAGTTGAGCATGGTTAGAAAAAGCGAACCTCTTCTTTTCCCGGGCGCGGCGAAGAGTGGGCTCTTTTATTTACTCCATGGCATACATACTTATGGCAAAGTTTTTTTCCTCCATCAAAAAGTGACTGTTTAAAGCCTTCCGATAACTCGTCAAGTTTTCTATCACGGAAGAAATCATTTTATCCTTCAGATAATCTGCAAATCACTTACAACTTGTGTAATCAACAAAGAAAAACAATTTCCTACCATTTTTATTCAGCAGAACAAGCGCAGCTCAGTTTGGTTTTCGACAGCAGAGACAACAATGGCTTATCCGGCTCATCTTCCCCCAGGTGAAAATGGCTCATCTTGCCCCATCCGTGGCCATTTTCGATTAATGACACCCGCTAAGGAAAATAACCATGCACCGCAGATAACAACCATCTCATTTTAAAGGCAAAACATGTCTTAGGGGCGATACCACATGTTACCGGGTGCTGAGCGTGAGAACGTTGCCGTCTCACATGAAAGACTGCAGCATCGTAAGCGAACGGCACATGGAAGCTCAAGTCAATTAACGCCATAGGAGAAACATGGGGTGGCTAAACTTGCCCCTTGGCTCATCTTATCTCACTCTCCCCTATTTGGGGCTCTCAACCTTCATTTGTTAAAGTTATTTGTCTGTTCATTATAAAAGCTGTCAAATTTGCCGTATCATTAAACTTTTATAGAGTTTGTATTTCACACTTATCTAAAATGAACAATTTTGTCACTGGCTTCTTTTATGAATGGAATTGGATGGTCGCATGAATGAACGAATGAATAGCTCCATTTGAGCATCAGCTGAAATCAATCCTAAAATTTAATCTACCCGTCTGCAACGAAAAGGTTTAAAAACCAGTGCAAGTTAGGTGCAGTTTCTAATCTATGCCGTTTTTTTATTAAGTGTCTCATAGCTCCTTAATCCTGAGCCGCTTCTCTTACGATTCATTTTATGTGGTGCTTACATTGTGCAAGAAGTTATAGTATTCGAGCTCGTTGGTCTTAAAAACTGCTATCGAAGTAAATTAAAGTGCTTCGGGCTTCGGCACTTAAAAACCAATCGATGTTTAACCCTCACCCATTTAGGCATTTCTTTTCAGCGTCTTACATGTAGCGGAGGGGCGTAGAAACCCTCAGCCATTCGGCCCTTGATAAAAAGAGCCAGAGCTTCGCTGAAAAATAAAAAAGAGCGAGCTGCTCGTGACGAGAGAAATCCGATGATTTGAGGGTCCTGGTCATCGCTGACGAGAGAAAGCCAATTACTTTTATGTCCTGGTCAATGCTGAGATCCTAGGTCACTGGTTGACCTCCCAGATCAAGTTAATAACCCAAAAGCACGGAAAATTGGGTCCTGCTAGAATTTCTGCAAGTGAAGTTTGCTGGGACTTGGCCTGCTTCTGACTCCGAATTTGCACTTGCTTTGATCAAAGATGATGTATCAAAGCATTTGGGGTAGGACGGGTCACGCCAGATCACCCATTAGGCGTTCTGCCGGCTATCCATAGAATGTTAACCAGCACTTACAGCCTTGCAACATATTTCATAGGCACTATAACTGATACCTAAGTATGCCTAGTTTTCAAATGCTAAAATGGGTGCTAAATTTCAAACCAACGCTTCCTAAAGACCACAGTAAAAAGGTGTAAATTTAAGGAAGTTAACCGAGATCATTTCAAGTAAATGACCTTAACCTGAGTTTCACGTGACCTTGGCACCCACAACAATCAATGAGACAAACATTAGATAGTAACTATATTTCACATGTTGTCACGTTGCTAATCACGAAATGACTATGGAAACACACAGAAGATGTGCGCTGACTTTCAATTGCTATTCTGGCCTGACATGATCTTGAGAAAAATAATCACAGGTTAAAGTTAATTTGGTTCAGGGATTTAAAATTCTCAGACAAGATGCAAAATGATAAGGGCTATTTAATTTTCAGGGAAGTTGTAAAATTGATTAACTCCAGGGCACCAAGGAATCGTCGCAATCCTTCGCTTTGCCGCGATTTATTGGTGAAAAACAGGGGGCGCGGTCTGCTTACCTCTACTTATATGTGTGGTGAGGGCTAATATTCATTTTATCTGTGTTGATGAATTTGCAACAATTTCTTCATGAACTGAGACCAGTCCATATGAGTATGTTTTTCTCACGGACAATGACAATATAAAAACAATGCGAATAAAACCAAACGTTTCGGACAACAACGTGCCTTTGTCAGTGGAGAAAAATAAGTGTATAGGTTTAACATCGATGAGAACTAAATGCGGCACCGTCTCGATCTGGCCAGCCGGGTTGCCGATAAAATACACAAATGTTTATAAGCTTCCATGATGTGCTTAAAAAACTGCTGAAATATATCTTTAAAAAAGTAAAGATAACTATACTTCATCGATTTTATCGAAAGAAAACATGTATGCCTAATTACTTATTTCTTGCCACTGACGGAGGCACTTTTTTGTGCGAAACGTCTGGTTTTATTCGTATTGTTATTGTATTGTCATTCCCTGTGAGAAAAAAGGATAACTCTTCAGTTAGTAACCATAACAGCGAAACGGCTTAATGTAATACAATTCACTGTGTATACGAAACCTATAAGTCCCTAAAAATAATCTTATTTACAACTTTTAAAAAGATATAGCTTATACAGCTTGGAGTGAGTTGGCCATACAATTTTTTTCTGCATTAAGATAATATTCATTTATCTCCACAGAATATGGTAAATTAGTGCTGCTGAAGTTCGCTTTCGAAGCGTCTCCTCCAGGCATTCCACAGCTCTCGTGCCATTTTGGATCACGGAACATGGCTGGGCGCAGGACAGGTCGTCTGCGAGCTTGGACGGACCACGTGACCACCTCCTCCCCTCCCCTCACTCCCGTCCCCTTCCCCAGCAGGGCGTCCGATCTAACCGCGCCCCAGGCAGTCGGCTCGGTCCGACCCTCCCTAGTCGAGCCACGGCCCGGTGCCGCCTGAGTTTGTGCCGGGTGCAAAACTAGAGCAGTAACTAGCGCCGGAACTAGTAGTGAGCACGACCATCGTCAGATGGCAGGAGCAAATGGAATAAGCGGTTCCAGGTTTCAGAAGGAATGGGGCAGGAAAAAGCGCTGAAAACAATGTTTTGCTGATATAGCCATAAAAAGTTCACTGAATTAGGAGAGTAGCACATCAGTTTAAAGCCCTTCAGATGGTGGTTTTAATAAGCACACAATCATTTCCCAATTCGCCTCCAACGGTGTCACAGGCAAAGAATACGCTGAAATACTAGTGTGTACAGAAGCAACTGCGGGTCCCTGTACTTGACTTTGTGTTAGCTGTGTGACTACATTTCTCAGCCTGCGCGACTGTACTGTGACATGATCTAGTCTATCCCAAGACTATCGAAACATGCCTCAGCTTATCTGATATAACCTCAATCTTCTGCCTCGATAATGGGGGGTCAGCCGGTCTGTTATTAGTGATTTGGAACTTTTTTCTCTACTGACCTGACCTGACCTGACCTCTCATTTCAGTCTACTCGGCTGCCAGGGCCTGCTGGAGGAAGTACCGGGCCGGTCTCGGCGGGACTCTGTCCACGGCATCTCCAGCCCGTCCGACCTGCGCTTCTTCATGAAGGGCGTCACCGGCCGCTCCTCGTCTAAATCGTACAGCGTCAAAGACGAGACTAGCAGTGAGTCACCCGCCGGCCGGCGGCTCGTAGGCGCCACGGCGCTAACGAACGGCCCGGGCGATGGGTTCAGCTGGGTGCCTGCGGAGACTGGGCATGCTGAGGGGACGGGGGAATGGTTTTGGTTACGAGGTGTTGGAATACTAACATGGTGTCCCTGGATCTACCAAACTCTCAGAGGCGAGAGGCCGCTTCACTAATGTCAAACGATGGAGCATCCTGCTCGGCTGACTCATATCGCCGTCATTGATAGCTTTGTTTTAATGCTTTATAACGCGTCTCTGGCCGTCCGCACAGCGCTTGTGGCGCTGTTTGGTAACAAAGCAAAACGCTGGCTGCGCCACTTACGCACGAAATTCGTTGTCATCATCATCCAGTGTTATATTCAGATAGCTGGCCGTGTTACGCATTTGCGATCACTTGCCGTTAGTTGTATATAGGCTCACTTTTGGCTTCATTTGCAGATTTTTGTTTTTTTTTTCAATGTAAATGCTAAATATTTAGACCAGGGACACCAGTTTTGCAAGCGGTAAATGCACATTGGGGGCTGATGAACCGGGATAGTTTATAGTGTCTGTGGGGTTTTGTGACTGTGCACTCGTCTCTTCTTGGCCATCTGTCCATAGCCGGTAATGTTTTGACGCTCCAGGCTCCAGGCATGGTGTGCTGTGTTTCCAAGTGACTAACCGGACTTTGAGACACCGCTGCGCATCCCAATCCTCATGGTCTGTCCGTCTAAACACAATGACTGTGCTTTTCAAGCGAGTCAAACGATCTTCAGCTTTGAAATATAGATCATCCTCGTTTGATATTCTTTTCCAGCATCCTGCTGCGAACGTCCCAAGACTCCCGAAGTGATTATCTGCGACTGTTCCCTACGTCATTCATCCAACCCCCCACCCGTCCTGCCGCGGTGTATGTCTGTATGTATGAGCGGGGCTGTCCGTCTCAGTCTGTGTGTGTCTGTGTGTCTGCACGCTCTCTGTGTGCCGTGTGCCGCAGCACCGGGGCTGGTGCGCCAGGTCCTCAACAACCCCTGCCTGCCGCGCTCCGCCGAGCTCGCCTCCAGTAAGTGGTGACACCTAGCGGCGCCGGACGCAACCACCGCCGCGCCGCCCGCCGGCAGGCGGCGGTAGCGTAGCTTAACTCAATGCTATCGAATCTACGGAGAAGAAAACACATTTATGACTCGTTGGGATACTGTGGCTCTGAATGCTCTTTTCAATTCAACATTTCTGGATCATTTTTTAAAGTAAATTCATTTGGTCTCCTAAAATCACCCGTCCTTCAAAAGGATGCCAAGCTTAATGTTGGTCAAGCCGATTCCTGGCCAATTTCTTACCCATCGATGCTCAAAATATCTTCAGGCTTTTCGGCCCGGCTGGCGGGCGCCGCGGCGAACTGGCGCGGCCGCGCCTGAAACTCCCCTCCTCTCTCTTCTTCACTGTTTTCTTCTCGGTCTGTCTGTCTTTCACGAGGCTGGGGATCAGAACACTGCACTTTTTAAACTGTAAATGTGCACAAATGCGGCACTGCACGCTTTGGTTTCACTTTTCGGGGACTTTCTTGACAATTACTGCAGCTACATGAGCAATTGATTGTGCATATCAAAGATGCTTAGTATGGAACATTATGTTGTAAATTGTTTGTGATTCGCATTTAATTTGCTCATGTTTCTGCAGTAATTGACTTGTGTCACTCATCGATGAATTCCATTGTAAATGGCTCTTATTTGCTACCTCTTCTGTACATAATTGTGCACTTTGTGCCGCTTTGCGTTAAATAACCAGCTCAACCAATTATAAT
This sequence comes from Amphibalanus amphitrite, assembly GCF_019059575.1. NCBI lineage: Eukaryota > Metazoa > Arthropoda > Thecostraca > Balanomorpha > Balanidae > Amphibalanus > Amphibalanus amphitrite. Next base: position 351,679 of record NW_024882036.1, read on the forward strand.
ATGCCTAATTATATTTCTTCCTAGATCTTGCTTTCATGACAGTAAAAATATTTGTTTTCCAATAATAAGCAGTGACTTTTGCTTTATGCTATTGATGCTCTAACGCATTAAATATAATCATTGTCAGTCAATACAGCGCCGTATCTTGCTGTACGAAGTCTCCCCCTTTCCACGCTCCTAACCTTCCCCCCTTCGCGCCGTCGTTCAGATGAGATTATGGCGGTGCTGAAGCTGGATAACGTGGCGGTGGGCCAGACCAGCTGGAAGGCGTGCTCCCAGCAGGCCTGGGACCAGCGCTTCTCCATCGACCTCGACAAGTCGCGCGAGCTCGAGGTACGTGATAGGAGCGCCCGGAGGGGTACAGCTCGGAACACTGGGTGGGCGGGCGTGGGATCTTTGTAGTGTTCTGGACGAGGTGCGTTGTCAGCCCTCATCTTTGTTGTGTTTGATGTGTTACTCTTGATGGTGGGTTGTGCGGAGTGGGACAAAATCGTGAGAAGCAAACATGTGTGTTGGAGAGCACATGCCAGTAGAGCGCCCCCAGCATGTGTTATATTTTCCTTTTGCCGATGTTTATGAGACGTGCTACCGTTCCGTGCTGTTCAGTTCTCTTAATCTCTGTGGCTCGTAACGCCCCCGACATTGGTTGGTTCATTGAATGATCGTTGACTGCCCTCACATGTGAACACCTATTGTCACGACTGGCGCTCTCTGGGCTGTAATGTGGACTGGCTCGGTGGCTGATGTCTGACTGCCCCCGGTGACTGACTATTGACTGTCCGTCACAGGTGGACATTTACTGGCGCGACTGGCGCTCGCTGTGCGCCGTCAAGTTCCTCCGTCTGGAGGAGTTTATTGATGACGTTCGGGACGGCATGGCGCTTCAGCTCGAGCCGCAGGGACTGCTCTTCGCTGAGGTACCGTGGGGGAGGGAGAGTTTCCTCTTCGCTGAGGTAACGTGGGGGAGGGGAGTTATTCTCCTTCGCTGAGGTAACGTGGGGGAGGGGAGTTATTCTCCTTCGCTGAGGTAACAACGTGGGGGAGGGAGTTATTCTCCTTCGCTGAGGTAACGTGGGGGAGGGGAGAGTTTCCTCTTCGCTGAGGTAACGTGGGGGAGGGGAGAGCTTCCTCTTCGCTGAGGTAACGTGGGGGAGGGGAGAGTTTCCTCTTCGCTGAGGTAACGTGGGGGAGGGGAGAGTTTCCTCTTCGCTGAGGTAACGTGGGGGAGGGGAGAGTTTCCTCTTCGCTGAGGTAACGTGGGGGAGGGGAGTTATTCTCCTTCGCTGAGGTAACGTGGGGGAGGGGAGAGTTTCCTCTTCGCTGAGGTAACGTGGGGGAGGGGAGAGTTTCCTCTTCGCTGAGGTAACGTGGGGGAGGGGAGTTATTCTCCTTCGCTGAGGTACTGTGTACTGGCTCAGTGGGATACCCTGGAGGAGGGGAGGGACTCCTCTTCGCTGAAGTACAGTGTGCTGGTACTGCTCAGAGGGCTATGAACGGTACTGTCGCTAAGGTTCGGTGGGGAACGGTGGAACATATTCTGTTGGTGTAAATTTGAGTGAGGTCAGGGCCCTTATCTGTTGAGATGTAACACATTTCTGGAGGCTCTACTTGGACGAAACTGCATTTTAACTGAAAGTCAATGCATGAATAATAATGTGAGCTACTCTCCTAGTCTATGAGTATGCACCACTTCTCCCTGCAACCTTGGCAGCCCTGTGTCAGCATATTACAAAGGTAACCTGTTTTCTTTCTCCGCTCCGCAGATTAAATTCCTGAACCCGATGATTTCGCGCCGGCCCAAGCTGCAGCGACAGCGGAAGATCTTCAAGCACAAGGGGAAGACGATCCTGCGTCCCAAACAGATGAACATCAACGTGGCCACCTGGGGGCGGCTGATGAAGCGCGACCTGCCGGCGGCGCAGGGCTCAGAGGTCTCCTCCGGACCGTCCAGTCAGAGCAGTGAGTGGGGAGAGGGGGAGAGATACAGGGGGAGGGAAGGGAAGGGATGTGTCCTCCGGACCTTCCAGTCAGAGCAGTGAGTTGGAAGAGGGGAGGGGGAGGTGTCGCAGGGCTCGGAGGTGTCATCCAGGCCGTCCAGTCAGAGCAGTGAGTGGAGAGAGAGAGGGGGAGAAGTGACTGTTTAGAGGGGGTGTTGGAAGGGAGGATGGATGGGGTTGGGAGTGGGGAGGGGATCAACGATGGAGCTTAGAGATCCTTCGGTCTGTCTAGTTAAACTAGCGAATTCCTTGAGACTGGTGAAGACTACGGCGTAAGCTATAGCGGAAGAAATGGGAAGAGCTGTTGGCATGACAAGAGATGACATCAGCATGACAACTACAATCCCCCCTCCAGGTACGCTCCAGCGCCCTCTGGGCCGTCTGGACTCCAGTGAGTCGCCTGACTCTGTCTCTGACTCCCTGTAGGTACGCTCCAGCGCCCGCTGGTGAGCCGCCCTGACTCTGACTCTGACTCCCTGCAGGTACGCTCCAGCGCCCGCTGGGCCGTCTGGACTCGAGCGAGCCGCCGCCAGACGATATGGAGACTGAGCTGCTCACCCCTGCCGAGGGAGGAGCCGCCCGGCCGCTCACCATGGCTGAGGCCGTCAAAACCACCCCGCCGCCCACCATATACTCACACTCACCCAGGTAAGAGGGGTGTAACAACTCACACCCACCATATGCTCACACTCACCCAGGTGAGAAACGCCCACCATATACTCACACTCACCCAGGTGAGAAACGCCCACCATATACTCACACTCACCCAGGTAAGGAACGCCCGCCATATACTCACACTCACCCAGGTAAGAGGGGTATAACTCACCATATACTCACACTCACCCAGGTGAGAACTCACCGTATACTCACACTCACCCAGGTAAGAAACGCAGAACTCACCATAAATCCACCATATACTCACACTCGCCCAGGTAAGAAACGCAGAACTCACCATATATTGACACTCACCCAGGTAAGAGAGGTATCAGCTCACACCGTATACTCGCACCCAGGTAAGAACTCACCATATACCCACACTCGCCCAGATGAGAGAAATATAACCCACCATGTACTCACACTCACACAATTAAGAGAGGAATAACTCATTATATACTCACACTCACCCAGGTAAGAGAGATAACTCATTCATATAGTCACACTCAACCAGCTAAGAGAGGTAACTCATTCATATACTCACACTCAACCAGGTAAGAAAAAAACGAGACTTGTTCTTCACCACATGCTCATTGAGGCGAAGGTAATCAACTGTGCTATATACCTATATGAAAATAGTTTCCATCGTAGACTCCATCTCAGGGTGTTTGCCACTACTGTCATTCCATGGCTGTGTTGTGACGTAATATATTCTCCCTTACCGCCATGTCTACCCCACCAGCTGACCCCTGTGTCTGTATGTGTCTCCAGTTTATCGTCTAGCTCGAGCATACATGGACATCGGAAGCCCATGCCAGTGCCGACCCCCACCGTTCCGCCCAAACTGGGCTCTCCCACCGACCCGATGGCCAAGGTAAGTCCACGGAAACGCCCAAACTGGGCTCTTCATCGGCAGAATGGCCAAGGTAAGTCCACGGAAACGCCCAAACTGGGCTCTACTGCCTACCCAATGACAAACGTAAGGTCATGGAAACGCCAAAACTGGGCACGTCGGCAAAATACCAAGGTATGTTCGCGGCCTGCTCATTCTTGGCTCTGATGACATCAAAGCCAGGGCTGGACCATGCACCGCCAAAGCCGGCATCTTCCATGGAACTGGTAAGCTAGGCATGAAAGTCTATGGGCTAGACGTTTTCTCGGCATTGTCTTGTTGATGAGTGGTGCGGAGTCGACTTGGCTTTTCCAACAGCTCGAGTTTCTTTCGTTTCTGTGAGGAGTCGTCTCTCAGGGTTGAGATTATTCTGCGTTGTCTCCAGTCTGTGAGGCAGAATGGGCTAGTTATCCATCAGCGCTCCTCACGATCGCTCCTGAAGCTAAGGTTACTCCTCCCTCCACTAGATGGCAGTATCTCCACCCCGGCGCGTTTCCCCCCGCCCCGCCCCGCCCCGCCGTTCTCTCACCGCGACCTTGTAAAGCCGCTCACGGCCGCGGCCGGCGGGCTGTCTATTGCGAGTTCAGCCGAGTGCAATGGACCATGCCCACGCAATGAAACCGCCGCGGGACGACTGAATCTTAGGTTGCGGGATGGCTGAGATCACATCAGATAACGTTAGGTGGCATTGGGAGTACGGTAGTAATGGTTCGCTTAGGGTGGGGCTTGCTTCGGGGTCAGCCAAAGGGCGAGGATTGTAAACGATAGGGTATTGGATGCACAACAGCACTCGCATATTAATGCTATGAAGAAGATTGAACGGAAAACCCTGGCTCTGTGATGGTAAATTAATTCTTGAGTACCTCATGTGCAATACATACAAGAAGAGCAGTTCAATTCAGTGGTCAATGCACTGTCTAATTTCGGAGCTACCATCACTAACTGAATTACGGAGCTCTCCCGTATGCCCGCCTCGGCTGGAGTTATGCCTCTGTTTTGACAGTTCAATCAGAGGAGGTGCGCTCTGATTGTGGTGAGTCACGGCAGCGGGGCAGAGGCTCGGCGCCGGGTGGTTGGTCAGGGCGGCTGTCGACTGTTGCTCACTGCTATTGTGGGGCAGAGATACTTAGGAAGCGTTGGTCGCAGTCGTCTTGATGAGAATATAAAGGTGACAGAAACACACTTGTCATGTAGAAACAGATGCAGCCCCGAAGTTGGGTGAAATTTATATATCAGACATCTGTCAAAGGGTAGGCAGCCTAGAACAGGGCTCGCTTTTGTCGTTCATTGCTAGCTTTTGAGACAGAGACAACTGCAATCAGACCAGTGACCATCGATACCGGTGGACGAACTCTAATGAGTGATAAACATGCCGTGGCCAACTCTCCCCGGTTCGTATCCTTGTCGCTTCTCTTCCTTCCGCACTTATTTTCCCGAGCCGACATATGACCTCTCCTCTCGCGTTGGACCTCAAAGACGCAGTTTAGCCTATATAAAACACAGTTTCCTGACCATCCCAACCTCTCTTCATTGGTAGCGAGATTAAGATTGGCGCCTATCCATCACTCCACGGACAGATAACCTTAGTAGTTGCGCGGGTTCGGGCGTAAATTCTCATCACCGCCTCTCCCGATCCATCAGTTCGTGGGCCGACGGACTGAAGGGCCCCTGATGTGTCTATTGAGAGCTGGCTATGACGACGTCATCTCTGGGGTGGGGCTGTGAGCTAGCCCCCGGTTTAACTGGTTACGTCACCGGCAGTGGGCGGGGCCTATTGTCAACAGAGGTCACGCGGAGGTCACCCGTGGGTCACGTGGTGTGCAGCAAACTGCCCTCAGGCGGGTGGGGAACGTTCAATGATGTGTCATCTAGAGCGGTCCCCGGGCGGGGACACACGCTATAGGCCGGTTAGCGGTCCGCTCGCTAATGTGGGTAATTGGGGGTTATGACGGGTGGGAGACGCGTGTCACGGCGGGAGGGGGAGGGGGGTCAGGTCAAGGGTTAGGGGACCGGGTCGGCAGGGTTATGCGGGCGATTATAGTGACATTTACAATAAGCGGGAGTGGTTTCTCACAGACCGAAAAGAAAGGTTGGATTTGTTATTGCCTCAGATTTGCCGCCTTACTAATGAGTATTGCTTTGAACAAACTTTGATAGTGATATGTATTAGCGATTGGCGATAACACAGGTTCTATAACCACTCTCCGAGCTACCTTCAAAAACCTGTCACTTATCTTATGACTTCGCGCTTTGCCCTTTTGCTGCCCGTGGCAACACTACACTCAACCCAGCCTGATCCCGTCTGTAATTCCGCGAACATCTTCTCAATGAGCTCCTACGCTCTTCGAAAGTAACACCGCTGCCGCTGTGGCGATCATCGACAGATAGGCATGATTTGCAACGTAATTATCTGCTAGAGCCTCTGTAACGATTTATTGAGTGTTGAATGATAACTATCTAGAGGCCATCTTGTTCTAAATGGTCATATTTTCGTGTCAGTTTCTATCGGACGATAGGCTTTATTTATGGTTATGTGCTAGCTCGGTTTGTTATGATAATGAATAGCCATTAGATTCTGAGCCCGAGTCTGTTTCTAACTATGGTAATGATGAATGAAGGCGTGAGGAAAAGTCGCACCGTCACGTCTTCAAAGTGGAGTATCTTAGCTATATAGTATCTCAGACATCTGCACGGGCAGATAACAAGCCTTCTCGCTACTTGGCTGCCACTTTCCAATGCTGACGAGCTAGTTGGCAAGGGCTGGATAATCAGAAAGAAATCCCACCCAGTCCAGATGACGATGCCTTTCACGCACTTGAGTTCATTGCTTACTCCATTGGCGCTTCGAGTTGGCCACTGCTCGTTATAAGCTGTCAAGGCGTGTGTGGATGCATGCTATCAATCCATTTCACAGTTCACGGACCTGGAATACCGAGATAATATCAAAGAGGTCGTGTCGCTCGAGGGAGGTAGATAAGGGGGGCTTCATCTCCCAGTGCTCTGTCCGGAAAGAGGAGGGAGGGAGACCTTTCCGTCACGTCTGCCCTGACCGAGCTATGACAGGGCTGATGGATTGTCGTATACCGTCCTTGCCTTTTCTCACTGGTCGTGCTTCTGTTTATAATATTGTCCCGGGTATGCTTCCCATTCCACTCATCTTGCTCGTTTCCTTCTTCCCGTATTTGTTTTAAGCGTAACTTGTCCTGTCCATGTTCCGTGTTCTGTCTTCCCTTCCGTTTATCCATGTTCCATTCGCTCCCTGTTTCCGTTTATATCACAGTGTGCTCCTGTATGACGGACGGCCGATATAATCTGAGATAGAGCTGATGATTTGTGGACCGTCATGGAGCCACTGAACGACAGGCTGACCCAATACCTCCCTGCCCCAGGCGCCAGTCCCGCCCTGAATACAGACCCGCTCATTGAAATTATCGCGACCGTCTGATTGGCCGACTCATGTGCCCTGTTACACCGGGAGATTCTTATCGCTCGCCGGACTTTTGTCGTGCGCGTTCGTGTCTGAAATTAGCCGCTCTAGTGGCATGCCAAGTAGCGTTGGCTCGCTGTAGTCATCCCTGCTGAACTATGACGAGTGTTTTGTCTATGACGGGTGTCTCTCCCGGCATTATTACGGACGCTGACAGCAGTGGAATTAGCCATTTTACCGCCGGTTTTAATTTGACCGGGTCAGTGTCGCAATGGACTCGGTCTCGTTTCCATAGGACCTTGGCAAACCCTTTGTTCGATTGTTCCCTGTGAAAGGTGGGTGCGTGCCGGCGCTCGGCGCCGCTGGCACCCCCGCGGCGGAGATACTGTGACCGCGACGGCGCCCGCGGGGCGATGGGTATCGGGGATGATACATGAACGAGCGGGAGGCTTCCTTGTCGTCCGGTACCATTTTGTGATTCGGGGGCGGATAGGGGGAGGGAGGAGGTCCATGACGTCATTACAGGTCAAGGCTAGGGGATGTTTAAAGATGAAAGGTCGTGTCATTGCTGGGGTGCATAAAAACGACGCGGTCTTCAATTGAAATTACGTGGTTTACAAACGAAAACTGCATCCTAGATGCGTTCATTTGCATGCTACTTTAGTTGACGGCAAGCCCCCTCTCCATGTCATTACTCACACCTCGAGTGGCCAGCCGTCGCCTCCGGTCCTCATTTGACCTCGACTGGAGCTGTGCTCGGTGTCACCACCCGTCCACTCAGCGCGGTGACATGTTGACTCCCCTGTCAGAACAGGTGTTGGTCAGAGGTGCCGAGGAGCGTCCCTCCCTCATGTGGACTGTTTGACGTCCGAGGGCGTGCGTACTGAAGACGACCGTCCTTGGGATGTAGGTGGATTGTCAGTGGAGGTCTTCAGACCATGGCGCTGCATATAGTGGCTAATTATGATCCGTGGCTTCTGCACTGAGTTGGTGCGAGGTCTGTGATAGAACTCATTGCCATTCGTTGCCAATGAGTTACCACACTGTTACGGTGGATATCAATAACAATGTTTAAGTGCTAGGCGTGATGAAGCTTAAATATTTATTTCTGGTTAAGCCGCTGATTGGCATCACGACGGCGGCGAAAGTGGCATTCTCGTTCGTCACGTCCGTCACACAATCAACCGTCACTTCGTGGCTCCGTCACACTGTCTCTGTTTGGTACGTTTGGTAACAGTTTGTCAGTCGGCCGTCACGGATTTCATTTGGCCGTCACTTTTCGTGACTGAAATCACAAGTCTGGCTCATGAGCGACTGTAGTTACGCATTCGCTGTCTCTATAGGTAATGTATAGAAATATAAATATACCTCGTGATGTTGTGAAAGGAATAGGTAGATGACAAAGGATTCTATGGAGTGAGGGATACTCGTAGAACCTTGCAGACAGAAGAAATAGCAGAGTAAGAGAGAAAAGGGCCCACCAGGACTGAAACTTCCCAGCACATATAGCGTAGAATGTGTAGCCCCCTCGCCGTGCGTCGCTGCGGCTCTGAGCAGTGGCCTGAGCGGCGACACCCCGCCCGGTGGGTACACACACCGGCCTCCGCGGTACTGCGTGACCGGAGTAGGGAAGCGGCTCTCTACTGCTGCTGCTGCGTTCTGCTGGAGCATTCTATCGAGAATGTCTCGGTTGAATGATACATTTTGAGGCAAACATCCCAACCGTCTATTGGGGTGTTGCAGTGCTGTGCTGTATTTTTGTGCTTTCTACTGATACTTTCTACCACTTTGCTGCAGTCCTCTACCGTGCACGGACCATACTCGTTTCATTCCATATTTAGGACTCCATGTCACCATGGGGCAGGATAGGCGAAATTTCTCTAGTATGAATCACGTTCTGTGAATTTCTCAGCCTCTGCGAATTATCCGTGCGAGAACTCTGATTGTGACAGATTTACTTCATGGCTGCACGGTTTGATTGATAGTCGAAGTCACGAACCACGAATGAACCAAGAGCCGAGTCTGTTCTTAGCGCAAGAACCTAGACCGTTCTTATTGCTGGTATTGCCGGACTGACCGACAGACCAGCCGCGTTTTAATCTTTCCGTGCTGTCCACCGTCACTTTCTCTTAGGGTCGCTCGCTGTACTCCCCACCTCGGCTTGCTGGCTGGCTGGTTGGCTTGCTAGATAATAAGACCGGCTGAGCGATCAACTCGGCCGAGACGGAGCGAGGGGTGCGGAGAGGAAATATAGCAAGTTTCGGGGAACGGGAGCGGGTGGCCCAGGCGAAAGTAGTTGAATCCTGATACCGGCCACCCAGAGGTATTGGATGTGCAGGGTAGATCAGCATGGAGCCGACTGCCCCCTGGTAAATTTTAGACATCTGATTCGCCTACTTCAACGCGGAGAATAGGGCAGTGGAAACCATTATATGAGTCCAGGCTGTACTGTCAGTCCTTCTGTTTGTGGTCTCATTGGCACCGCTCTGTCTCGCAACACTGCTTTTTAAGCCAGGCTATAACGTCTCCACCAGTGTTCGGGAACCCCTCTCTCGCTGTTGTTGGCCAGTAGCTGTCTGGAAGCGGGCAACAGAAGGCGGGGAAACCAGAGTTACCGACTCTCGTAAACTGGCCGGTCAATAACGGCAGACCTGATTGGCCCACGGTGGAAATGGGTACCGATCTTCGTTAGGAGGAGCTTCGAATTTAGAACCGTGACGCAAGAGGGACTTTGGACGCTAAGCTACTTTCGTTCTCATTTGGTCCAGATCTCGAGCCTTTTCATGTCAAAGCCAGTGTTCATGCATGTCGTTTCGGATTTTTTTTTTCTTATTCGTTATCAAGCAACTCAGAAGTTTTGCAACATGTTTATTTTATTCATGCAGTTGAATTTCGGATTTCATACAGCCAGTTTTACAGAACACCCAAAATTGACATATTTTTGCAATGTCAGAACGGCTCAGGACAGATTAACCCAGTCTAACTGTGTTATTCTCAACACCCATACTAATCTCAACCAGTCCTTCCCGTCAGATTAAACGGCCGAAATAACCGGAACTTGCACCTTTGCTTTTCAAATTTCACTACACAGCTGCGTCAGCTGGCTCTCCTGCATAAAGCTGCGTTTCACCGGCGATTTTTTCGGTGTCTGGTGTGCGGTGAAACGCCCGTGTGCAACTCTGCATCACGTAATGCAACATCACGCTGAACGAGAGCCGGCGTGCGCGTCTTTAGAGGGAGGGGCTGCCTCCCAGAGGAGAAATTGGTGAGCCTCGGTATTAGCTCGCGGCACCGTCTGCTTTTTTTCTGGACACGACGTGAAACGAGTAGAAATGGGCACGGTGGAACCTGGTGGAAATGAGAACAAACATTAGTGGATAAATGATGGTGGGTCGTGTGCCGTGAGATGTTAAACAGAGTCCGAAATACTGGGCCACGGTTCTGTCATTGTCTAGATGAGTCTGTCGGCTGCTCAAGTAAATGATGGCTTTACGCGGGTGGCTCTACAGGGTGTCTCAAAAGTTCGTTTACAGGTACCAGCCATGCTTTTTTGTCAATAATTCTGAATCAACAAGAAATTAACAGTCGAAATTTTGCATGGGCATTGGTAACAACCTTCCTCAAGCAGCTTCATTGTTTTCAAGCGCATTCGACCCTTCATGAGCTCACAAAAAGGGTTCACCTCTGACCATGGATCAGGCATGAAAATGGAGGTCGCATACTCGGGTCGGCTGAGAAACTCTGCTTCACGAGTAATGGGAATGGTTAGGTCGGAAATGACACATGGCAAAGTGTCGGCGAGGATGAGTACAACATGATGGTCATCTAATAAAAACGGTGGCTAAAATTTTTGAAGGACAAAACCATGCGAGACTAACAGCGCTTTGAACGACCCTTGTACCGCAGCAGACTCGTGCTCCGGAAAGCAGCTGAAAATGCAGTCCTAACTATTGAAAACTGACTAGAAGCTCACAGACAGAGGTTACCCAGTTTCAAAAATTGCAGGTCATCATAAAATAAAGACAAAATATCATTTAGAATTGTTTATAATATCTATAACGCTAAATTTTGAGGGAAAATAATGCGAAAATCGTCAATGCCGAGGACAAATGACCCTCCAAAAGTGTCAATTAATGTAAAGTTTTATCTAACGAAGTTTCAAGAGGCAGATCTGGAGCAAATAGCTTTCTTTTACACACAAAATCCGGACAAAACCGCACGATGGACAGGTTTTGGCCGTTTACAAAGCAGAACCTCTCCTGAGGAAAACACTCCGGAACCCAGCGAAGGTCTTGGCATTGGGAATGACGAGCGTTCGGGATTTGCAAAATTTGCAAAATGTGTCTAAGAAACAGATGGCCGACACATTCTGCTACGATATGCTGCGAAAAATTTGCCCCTGGCACTTCCCATTTGTTCAGGAATGGGGTTGTTTTGAAAAGGAAAATGGTGCTTGGGAAGTCGGCGCCAGTCATTCATGAAGGAGTTAGCGCCAGAGAAGACCTACAAAATACTCACGGATGGTGTCGATGCAAGCTGTCGGCTTTCAGGGAGAAGCGGATGTTGCCGGGGAGCTCGTCAAACCTAAATCCGACGCAGAAACTGCAGGGGATTCCCCTACAAGAGCTTGAAAACTGGTAACCTTTTATCAGCCTCCGGCAGCTGACGGAGTGACGAAAATCGGTATGGGCAAATATTTTTGGAGATACAGCAAAGGGTTTGGTTTCCAACCTTCCGAATCAGTTGTCAAAGCATGCATATTTGTCTAGTGTACACACGGACACCAAAACCTTAGATTTTTGGCAGGTTCTTATATGCTTTATTGACATGGGAAATGTGTAAACGAACTTTTGAGACACCCTGTAAAGCAAAAATCAATGAACTATTTCTTCGTTGAAACTGTAAATGCGCTAGATTTATATCTAGGTATCATTACACCAACTGGATCAGCATCATAACATCCCATGGATACTTTGGCTTCTCCAAGCCTCGTAAACAGTTCGAGATATCCGGCAACTCCGTGAGTCAATCTCAGATGCATGCCGCCGAGCCCGTCACGTCATGAATCTTATGAGATACGCCGGCGCCGTCTGCACGGTCTGCAGGACCTCCATCTGGGTCTAGGTCGATCCACAGTGACCCAGAGAGGGTGTCAGTGTCAGCCCGGCCTCTGCCGGCCGCTCCCCTAGACGGACGGGCTCTGGAGACAGGAGGTGATATACCATCTAACCGGCGGCGCTGTGAGGTATTATCGGGCCAGTGGTGGTATGATTTATCGCTGGTACTGGTGACAGCCGCGGACGGTGAGGATATTACGAATGGCTACCTAGCTGATAGGAGATGAGCGGTCGGTTTTGTTCAGTTAGGGGTTGTTCTGATGGCCTCCGGAATGGTTTTGGTTTTGGTAGACGAGAGGGTACCTATATTTTGGCAGTATCACATGAAGACGTAAAGTGCTTTACATTCAGCCTTTCTTCTTTTACTACATAATTCCGTCCACGAAGTGAAACATGCATGGCTTGTGTTTTGTTTCCTCTGGTGGCATTATCATGTCACGTCTGGACATCTCTTCAAAGCACAATGGATAAAACCGTATCTTCTTCAGTCTCATCCCCCATTCCGACCTTTGTGACACGTCTGGCCTCCTGTCGTTAGCTGTGTCTCGGCGGTGCCAATTTCGGCAGTACCGTGACCGATCCGGCGTGTCGCGGCGGTGGACCGGGGTCGTACGTCGCCGTGACCTTGACACCTTTATACGGTCGCCGGGGGAGGAGGGGGAGGGGGGGTAGAGTGGCCGTATCCAATGAATGGGGTCTCGCTTTGACCAGAGTATTCACGGCTCATAGGCGTTAATCGATCCACGCGGCTAGTTTTAAAGCCCGTGGGGTGATTGGTAAGATTTGTGACAATGCGAGACGGTGCCAATTGTGACCGCGGTAAATATTTACCTTGAGCCCGTACTGGGAAGTTATTTTTCGGATTGCGGCTGGTTGTCTGCCCTTCAAAACCAGTAGCGCTACTGGAAATATTGGAGGACAAATGAGCGTCGATTTTCCTGTAGATAGACGATAAGGTTATACGAAATGTGCAGGCCGAATTAGCTATTGTGCTTAATTGCGTGACATCCTATCCTCCATTCTTGCTACCCGTACCATTCCCCTCATGTTCGCCCGCCCACCTATACCCTTACATAAGTTATTGTCCACCTATCCTGGCAGCCGTAACCAGGCGTTTGTATCGTGAGGCCCGTATCGTGACGTGATGTCGTGAGGCCCGTGTCGTAGCCTGTCAGTAGTGGGTGAGGCCATGTCGGCCGCAGACCCACCGCACTGCAGCGGTGACGCGTCAGTCTCCCCCCCCCCCCCCGGCTGACATTGGTTCTGTCTTTTGTCACTGTAGTACCTATTTCACTCCATCACGGCTACCGCCTTTTGCTGTCACTGCTAATTCCTGAACCAAATTGGCTTCTGTCTCATGTAACGTCGGCTACTGTTCAATATCTTGCTTGCTAAAGACATGCACCACATCGGCTTCTATCCCGTGCCGTCCAAGCCTACTTGCCTAGCCTACTTGGGATGCTTTCCACAAAGACTAAGTCCTTTCATCCTACACGATCATCTCGCTGTCTGCTCGAATGGCCCAATTGGTGCTGAACGAAACAGCCCATGTAGGGTAGGAGAGGGGAGGGAGGGGGGACCACCGAGCGAGTCGCAAGGACACTCGTGATGATTGATGACGAGTGACGCCGTCACACGAGCATATAGCTTTGTGACAGCGCTATGGCTTTGTGACAGGGCTATGGCTCTGTGACACCGTGCCGGATGGGGCGGTTTTTACAGAGAGCTGCAGTTGCGACTGAGCGACCCGGCGTTTTTGGTGGCGTCTTTGTGTTGCAATGCGGAGCGGATTGAGTTGTATGGCGCGGAGCGGGTGGGTGGTTATTGTGGCGGAATGCGGATGGGATTTGTCGTCAGTCGTCCGTGTGTGGGTGGGGAAAAACTCTGCCCTCCGCAAGAAGGGCGTAAGGGACGCTGCCATTATTGTGAGAGCGTCATAAAGCGATTAGTTTTCTGCTAGGTATGAAATTCATTGACTTGTTTTGTTTAAGGTGGCGCTGTAAGACTCGATTTCATAGCATCGAAATTTCCACCAAAGTGGACGTTAAATTTACTTTCCTGTTACTAAGACATGCCTTAGATAACAACACAAAGACGACGATTTGTTCACCGCTGCCCGAGCGACAGACTCGGCTCCCCTCCCGTTTTCCCACTGCGTTCCTTGACTTCCCACGACTCTGAGCGTTACTCGTGACGCGTGACGCGTACTCGTGACGGCCGGCGGCACGCGCGCGCCGCTGAGTGACGGTCCGAAAGTAACGCTCGGGGTAACGGACTGTGACGCTGGGTGACGGACTGTGTCAGGAAAGTGACCGATCGACGTCCGTTGGCGGCTGGGGTCTCCTGGAGGTGACGACGGAGGTGGTAGGATCTGGCCTCCCGACGATGGTGGCTCGGTGGCTATTTCTATCTGATAGACATAAGCTGGAAATACATAAAAAGCTTTTTTAGAAACCGTGTTTACCAAAAGCTCAGTTTCTGCGACGGGTAGATTCTCGTTCGGTGGCCGTTCCATTCCGGGTCGGTAGAAGTGGGATGATTCTACTGTAAAGTGCCCACCGCCTTTCTACTGCCGTTTGTAAATCGTAGTTAACCTAACTGCAGTGACCACACTGAGGGACTTATACCACCGACTATCTATGGCTATACGGCAGTGACTACACTCCCCTGACTCCATCCCTTCCCCTCCATCCGCCCCAGTTCACGTGTGACCGCTATCAGCTCTCGATCGACTGCAGTGCGAACCCGGGCGATAGAGGGTTCGTAAGCCACTCTCCGCCGGCGGGCCGCACATTGTCCGCTCGCCGCCGCGGTGAAAAGATGATGGATAGTGCCTGCATGATAGCCGAGATATGGGCTGTGATACTGACATGCATTGGTCGGTTATAGTCAATGACGAGTGAGTTCGATGAGCTAACATGCGCGCGCTATTGAATCGAAATCGATTTTCCTTTATGCGATGTATGATGTATTATAATTTAGATAGTCGCCAGCGTCCCGCGTTTGCCCGAGTTTTTTCCCCCTGGTGATTTTATCTGCATGTCGCTCTCTCGTTATTCGGACACGTGTCGTCTGGGGGGCACGAACAAACTGGGCTACCATTGGTATTCCGAGTGGCCAGAGGTCGGTTTTTGCTGCCACTGCGGGCCATTTAGAACGACACGCTAGTTATCCACTGCCCCCGGGAGACAGGTGAGGGGGAGAGGGGAGGGAGGGAGGGTGATTCAGTCTGAGTGTTTGAAGTTGAGAGCAATGAACACCATAGAACATTCGCAGTAAAGCTTCCGTAGGCTATGCCTTCAGCGCTTTGCATGCATTTTATAATCCAATGAGCTATTATGACAAAATCATTAGGCATAGAATAAGTCGCTGTGTGACGACAGCCTTAGACTAAGTTGTAAGATTATCAGGCTAAATGACCAGGCTCCCACTCCGAGTTACATTACACCAAACGTTAAATGTGTTCCATATGAACCTCATCTCTGCGGGACATATTCGAGTTGTGTTCATAGCTCCCCACAGGCCGTCCAAATCATCCCAGCCACCCCGTGTGGTTTATTTAATTTTCCTCGCCGCTGGAACTGAGTTTCTCGGTGATAAATCGCTGAGGTTCTGATCGATATATCCGGGTTTTTATTTGTTATTAGCTTTCTATTGGAATCTGCTAATCGTACGAGATTTACTTGTGGAAGCCGATGTTTTGTCGGCTTCTCTCGTGACTTGCTCTTTTGTGTTTAATCCTAAAACATGCGTTTGGCTTCTGCTGTTAGCATTGAGCGAGTCTAAAAGATTGATCTTGTTAGCATCGCTTCCCAGACTTTCAGCTTAACTCGAAGTCCTGTTAGCTTGTCTGCGTGTATCCACACTCAAGTCTTTGACTAGCCGACCTACCCTGTAAATATTGCGAAGTTTCTCTCGCATACCAGCACCCGTGCTCCGAAAGTCTACCGTGCACTATTACCAGCCGCGCATGTCTCTGGTGTCATCCGAAATACGCCCCCTGCTGAGTGATCTAACCCCCGACTCTGGCTATGGCTTCTGCTCCAGTGTCCGCCTATGGCTCCGGTCTTAGGATTCGGCTTTGCCCCCTGCTTCTGTGCGGCGTATCAGCCGTCTATCTGACGTTTATCGCGGTCTGCCGTCCCCTGCACAGGTCTGCGGGTGGTGGAGGGGAATGCACGAGAGAGTAAGGCACCGTAGGGGTAGGTACTCGAGGCAGCGGGAGACGGCCCCGGGCCGGGAAACTGCAACGGAGAGTAGGGCGGTAACTGGGGGACTGCGACGGAGACGAGGGTAGTATTTGGAAACTGCAACAGAGTATAGCGGTAACTGGGAACTGCAATGCTGGCTGGAAAGGTAGCACTAGGCGTGGAGACTGCGACTCGGGGAAGGCAGCTAGCACTGGGACGGAGACTGCAATGTGGGAGGTGCGGCTAGCACCGGAATGGATACTGCGACTTGAAATTGAAGGCTAACACCAGGTACACTACAAAACTGGGACCTTACATAGAGAGTTATCAAGGATCGAGCACAGAACGTCGGGAACTGTGCAACAGGGAACGAGCAACAGCAAAGTAGAAACCCGCAAAGGCGATACAAAGGCCTTTTCAGACGTGTAGGCACTTACTGAAAGAACACGCAAAGGGCTGTTGCAACGCACTCAGTTGGGAAAACACTTTCGCAGCGTTTACCAAACGAGTAGGCTAGCAGCCTCCGTAGAACCCCTTCAAAGGAGGTGTTTTCTTTAGCAGCTCCTTGCCTGTCTGGTAACCTTGCAGGGAGCCGGACGGGCTTTGTCCTGCGCTCAATTAACCTGTCTGGTGTCTGTCAGCTCAGCTGAATGGATTGCAGCAACTGAGGCTGTTCCTCGCTTGTAGACGGCTGAGTGCGTTCGTGAAGCATGTTCTTGAGGCTGTATCAGTCAGTATTCTACCGGCCCATTATTGCCATGCTTCTGTATAGACTGGGAGGGGAACTGGCGCAACTGGCAGACTGTCCATCCGCTGTTATGTCACATGGTAGACCACTGCTGCCGCAGAAGGTCCATTTTATTGCTGGCGTTCTGTCCCACGGTTCTTATCGAGGCTCTGAGGAACGTCGCCGGCGCTGCACGGTGCAACGAGTGGAAAACATCCGCTAACCCGTGTCGACTCAAACAATGGTGGATCCGCTCATCCAATCCAATTTCATCGGCTCATCCAGTGGAACTGATTCAACCAGCAGCTAATGCCGTGATGGTTCTGGATTATCTCTCCTCACATACCACTGATCGTATCATAGCATATAACTACTGCGACTGGTTGACTGGGCTGCAAGACTGTGAACCGCCTCGGGTATCCCTCATGGTATATCTACACCATCACCCCTCAGCTATATCTGTTAGCCCCCCTCCCCCCGTTCTATCATATGACGTTCGATGATGAGATCGATACCACCCCCTGGCCCGGGTCAGGGTCACTGAGCTGTGTGATCAGACCTGCCCCTATCAACCCAGCCTACGCTGGTGACAGGACATAATTAACCTGACATGTATGTTTAATGAGGACATGTGTGTGGGTTAAATCGATAGTGGCTTGCTACTGTTTGATACTGGGACTTTTGTTTTGGATCGCGGGAGTTCTGCTTTGGTGTGGATCACCTACAGTAGTTTGCATAGTTATCCACAAAAGCATCCGCAAGATGAGCAAGATATGAATGATCTGCTTCTGCCCTCCCTGGGTCAATCGCCGTATCACTGGTCTGACTTTTCCACATAACTGGACGTCATATTTGTCAGAACTCAGATCTATCTAACCGGACACCACTCAGCGCTCGGCCTTCCACTGCCCCAGCGCTACCGGGCGCCCATCGGCACGTCTCCCCCCCCCCCCCCCCGCTCGCCCGTCCCGCTCCCTATCACGTACTCAGTCTGGCCACACGGGTAATGAGGTCTAACGAGACCAACCGCCGCCGCCGCGGTCCCTTTGATGGCACGGGAGCGGGTCACGGCGGTACTACCGCTGCCCCCACCGCCGCCGTCTTGGACGAGGGGTCTACCTAAGTCCATTGAGGCGCTCTAGTGAAAGTGTCGGGCGCTGGTTACTACCACTACTCTGCCGTCTGGGTTAGTTCGGGCGCTGTCCGCGGCGCGGCGCCATCGTCTGTCGCTCGGAGGAGGCTCACGGGGTGGTCGGAGTCGACAGTCGACTCGGCGGCTGGCAGGGCGCCGCCGCGCGGAGGGAGTGTGACGGGGGAGATTAGAGTGTGGACTGAGTGGTGCGGGAGTGTGACATTGGACATAGCGAGAGAGAACCGTGAGGTGTGATGTGAGAACCGAGAGAGGAGTGTTGGATTCATCAGTGTAGGCTGACAAGTGTGCGAGGTTCGATTGTGGGGACCAGGGCAGAGGTGTTTGAGCGCCCTAAAGAGGACATGGACGTTTTTGAGGATTGAGGACAAGCACAATACAGCACGGTGGCTGCGATGTTGTACACCGTGCAGGGCACACCGCGTGGCCGGCGGATCTGGCCCCCGCCTCCTCCTCCTCCGGCGGAGCTCGCCTCCGACTCCTCCAGCGATGAGGAGCCTCCTCTGGAGTCCTCCCCCGGTACCGTGGTACAGATCGCCTTCAACACGCCCCAGTACCTGCCCTGTCGGTCAGCAGGCGGGGGTAATGGTGGAGGAAGGTTCCAGGCCATGGTGAAGCGACTTCAGGACAAGGCGGCGGATTATCACCAGCAGTTCGTCAGTACGCTTCTGTCGCGGCGCCGCAGCCGCGCCAAAGACTGTCGCAGACAGAGGGCCCGTGGTGGAAATGTCGCCAAGTTAGTGAGCTTGTATGATGGCTCAGGCGGAGGGGCAGTGCCGTGCTCTGAGGAAGATGATGAACAAAGTCGGCGAGACAGCGGGTACAGCAGTTTGTCGGGCAGCCAGCGACATCATTCTAGTCCATACCGACGGAACGACAGCAGGGCAAAGATCACTCCGTCGAGACTGCACAGCGGACGGCGGCAGCGGCGACACCCGCCCGTCTCCTCCGCTGAATCTCGGACAGGGTGGCCCAAACGCCACCCCGCTACCCCCTCGGCCGCGCCCTCCTCCGAGGCGGACCGACGCCGCGCGGCCGCCGTCGCAGCCGACGCAGCTCGTTACTGGATCTTGGATCCCCCGTCGACACCGGCAGAGCGGTACGGATCCCTGGGACGGCGGACGAGCGATCGACGCTGGGAGCAGCTGCAGAGAAGGCTGGACTCTGCGCATCTGACGATGGGGAGGTCCGCGGCGGTGGGGGAGAGAAGGGCCTGGCCCGGGCTGCCCCGATGGGAGACCGAGGGGGATGTGCGGGGCACAGGACGGGACATGAGAGATGCTGAAAGGAGTCAGCAGGGCCGAAGAGACGCTGAGAGAGATGTGTGGGGTGCCAGAGACTCTGAGAAAGACCTGTGGAACGTGAGGTCACCCCGAGAGGACTCGGACGAGTCTCGTGACTCGGGCTACTCGTGGGACTGGCGGCCGGAGTCGGACCGCTCTGACTCTCGTCAGAGGCACTCGCGGAGTACCCGTGACCTGAGGGACATCCACGGTGACTGGCGGACCGGCCGGCCTGAGACGGATTACTACGAACCGGACGAACTGCCCTCGCTCTCCTCCCGAGACCCCAGGGAATTCTCCCCTCGAGACCCCAGGGAGTTCTCACGAGACGGCCGACCGTTCTCACCGGAGCCAGACTACTGGTCTCCGGAGGATGAGTCTCCTCGACCGACCCCGGATCGGATCTCGGATCGGATCTCTGATCGAACCTCGGATCGCGCCTCGGATCGTGGCGTGGATCGCCCAGTGGATCGATGGAAGACAGAGATCCGTCCGTCCCGTCGTCTCCAGACGTTGATGCAGAGAGTCAGCAGTTCGAGCTCACAGGTAGGCCCCTTAAATCAGCTGGAAGGGGAGGGAGGGATGGTCTGGGAGATAATAGAGATGGAATTCAGCGATGGCAACTGCGCTCCGATGGTGAGTTTTGATAGCGAGGGTGAACATGATAAATTAAGTGGTAGACGTGATTGAATGAATCGCGTGATTGAATTCAACAGAGCTGAAAGATACGCTGGCTATCATACCATACTTCGTCATGGATGGATATAACAAAGCATTCCGCTCACGAAATAACACGGTCATCTTGATTGACAAACTCGGGAATCCGGTGTCCCCATTTAGTTCCGACAACCGTTATCACTTTGACCCAGCATGTGTCGGGCATGGTTTCCTGGTTAATTAACCACGCTAGCCATTTCACCGCTGCCAATTTCCCACTCCGACGCTGCACGGTGCAGCGGCCTAAACCACATTGCTCCAACTCCGACCACCGTGTCCGTGTAAACCGGTCACCTTTGTTTTTTGTGAACGGGGCCGATGAGCGGCACAGTTCCTGTCGCGGAGGAACTCGTGACATGACCGGATCACTGACTGCGGACATCGTGGTCTTGCCAGAACGCACTTTGTCAGAGTAGTTTCCGAGGGTGTGTCGTCCGCCCTCTGACAACGCTTTTCTGACTATTAACTGTCACGGTTAGCTGTTGTCCTTTGGTAGCTATGTGCAGTAGGGTAGCTATGTGTATATGTGTGTAGTAGGGTAGCTATGTATCTCTCCGGTCTCGCACTATGTCCCAGTGTGTCCTCAGCCTGTACCCAGATCTCGTCCAGTGCTGCCTTTGGTCAGTCCGGACTGCCTCGCCCAGCGTTACCTTTGTCACTGCGGACCGCGCCGTACCCAGCCCTGTTCCGGGAGGCCCGGGTTCCCACGGTGTGACCTCGACATGTTCGGAGCCGGAGCTGTTGGTCACGACACGCCCCATACCACGGCTGGGTTTAGTGTTCCTGATCGACTGCTGAGTCAGCTCAGCGTTTCGCTTCGTTAGTGCTTACCACTACCGCCTTGGCTGTGTGGTGGGCTCCATTGCCGCCTCGGTTGGATATGTTGGACTCCGCTGCCGTATTGGCTAGATATCGGTTCCGCTACCGTGTTGGTCAGGGTTATTAGACCATTATCAAAGACAGAGACGACAGCAAGGCAACCTTGCGCCTTGTCGTCATTGGTTGGTACTACTGTCGCCTTGTCTAAAGATCCTTTCCGTGGCTGCCTTGCTCAGATGCGCTGCACCATCCACTGCCAGGTCCATCAGCAAACTGCCTACATCCCTCCCCCTGCCCGCGCCGTGTCGACGGATGCCGTGAGTTATGACCGCCCCCGCGGGTGGCACGGGGTGGTGACCGGTACTGTACCGAACAGACGCTCATCTCCGGAACCCCTGGGGTGGTGAATACGAGCCTGATGACCGGAGAGGAATGGAGACGATGGTGTTCGCTCTGATGGTATCGGTGGAAATAATCGTCCAACTGCACATGTATCTACGTGTTCGTAGGCTATATATCGCACTTCACTCGAGAAACAGTACGCCCTAATTGCTCCATGCATGCCATAGTACGGTTTTCTGATACCAGGGGTCCTGGGTGTGTATCACAGTGGTTCATTCTACTGCGTCTTTGTAGTCGAGCGTGTTGTCTACTCCCGGCACCCCGGTGAGACAATTACCTCCTCCCGTTACACACACGGGGCGCCGCCCTGTCCGACACCACTTGTTTGTCTGTGTGTGTGTCAGCGCTGACACCATCAATTAGACAGAGACGCCCACGGTAGTCTGGGGCTAATGTTCGCAGGTGTGTGTGCGGGGCGGGATGGTTGCAGGTCGGGGACGGGCAGCGGAATTCAGGACTCGCTCACGTGCCCTGTTGGAGCTGTTTTGCTGCCTTCTAGACCTAAAATTGCAACTTTCTTGAGCTACGGGGGACATACAGCCATCGCTGGATGGTTCCAATCGCTAGATGGTTTCAGGTCCTGCGCCGAAGCAGCCCATCCTGTAACTCGTAATGTTCTTGTTGGTTGCCGTATTTGTAGGATGAATGTCCATCCTGCGAACTCTCATCAGGACAATATGCTGTGCCCTCCGTGTGTGGGCTGAGGTGCAGCTTGTTTGTCGGCTGGACACGACAGTGCTAGATGAGCTCACTAAAAGCAAAACAGAAGTAACGAGCGATCTGCCAGTGCCGGTCATTGTACTGATTCGCCGGGTCATTCTGAGGAACGCTGGGTCATTGTGAGGACACACAGACGCGAGGACACTCCCGCTCATTGTGAGGACATACAGGCGCCGGGCGCGAGGACACTCGGCTATTCTGAGGACTGTCCGGTCATTGGGAGGACACCTGGGTCATTGTGAATCCGCGCTGGGTCGTTGTAAGGACCCACACTCAGTGCCCAGTCGTTGACCTGGGCCGTCCACCTCTGGTATCAGCTCAGTTTGTCTGTGTGCGGATCCGCCTACCGCCTGGAGCTGTGTGTGGAGTGGTCTCTGTGCTCTGAAGGCCCGCCGGACGTTAGTCGGGCGATGGCTGTGTGTCTCTGTAGGGGGTCGTCACCGCGACACGCCCAGTGTTTACACCGAGAAAAACACGGCTCCTGTGTGTCTGCAGTGTTGAACAGGGCAGCAGAACGCTGGGTGACTGTGCAGTGCAAGGCCCGAGCAAATGCGACGTGTAGGAAAATGAAGCACGCTTGTTGTGGAAGTAATTTCGTGATTAGGAATGTGCATCGCGCTTAGCCTTTAATCTTTTGTTTGGGTCGTTTTTCCTTCAAGAGGTATGCGCACGTTACGTGTGCAAAACATCCTTATTGCATGTTTATTCTCAGAAAGGCACAATGCATATTTCGTGCAACATTTGTCACGAACTTCACCAGAGACGTTCAGAGGTCTTTGTTTGATCTCCTCCGTGACGTCTGTCGGTTTTATTTTGTTTCATTTTTGCTAATTATCCTCGATTTATTAGTCACGATGCTTAGTTAGAACTCTTGGAACGTTTTAGCCATTCGTTTCACTCTAATGATTTCCAGTTACCCTTTTGCGATGTATATCCTCCCACTAGCAAGCACTACATGTGCCTTCCTAGTTTAGCTTCCATTAGAGTAAAGGTCACTCTCCTAGCTAAAATCCATGTCCTGCCGTCTCTCCTACTACCCACCGCAGAGCGGGCCGGCCAGGGGCGGAGCGGGCAGCGATTCCGATCGCTGGATCGCTCACCTGGTGATGAACGAGGCCGCCCAGCGCTCCCTCCTCAGTGTACCGCGAGGGTCAGAGAAGAGAGGCGCGCAGACGTCCTCAGAGAAATGATCCATCGCGTCCCTCCTCGGCCGCTCGACATGCTGATAATATTGCAGGATGCCCGGTCTGGGGATTTATCGGCATATTTGGGGATTTATTGGCACATTTTGGGATTTATCGGCGCGTCTGGCGGCGCACGTGTCGTGTAAACAGGGCAGTTTGGGGTTGCGGTGCTTCGTTCGACTGTCTGCCGGGCTGATGCTAGTGCTAGGGAGAGGAGCAGCGAAGCCTCGTAACCACTGTTTGTCAGTGGCCTCTGACCTGGAGCTGACGTTCCGTGGTGGGGATGGTAAAGAAGAGGCACCGTGGTGTTGCTTTATTCGAATAAGCTGAGACGATGCAACAAGAATCTGCCTTGTTGATTCGAATGTCAATGGCATTTAAACAATGGCGAATAAGTATGCTAGTCGTATCGGCATAATCAGTATGCCATCATCATTATTGACACTCAATCACCATCTCCTAGCTGTGAGGTGTGTCCACTGCGCAGTTCAACTCCGGTAGATCCACAGCACCCCGGCATGCACATTGCACGCGGAGCGCGGCCCGGGCGGTGGGAGCGGCCTCTTATCGGCCGGAGAGGCTCGGGCTGTCGGCCTGCCAACTGGGAGCGGCTAGGGATGCCTGGAGAGACAGACCGGTCGGTCGGAGGGGGAACAGAACTCCAGCCTATAGTCTCCATTCTCCATGTCACCAGCCCCCAGATTCCAGCCTTTAGACTCCAGACTCAAGCCTCCAGACTCCTGTCTCCAGGCTAGTCTCTATAATCCAAACTTTTGTTCCCAGACTTAAGTCCCCAGCCTTCTCAGTCTCCAGCCTTCATCCTCCAGAAATCCAGAACTCCAGACTCCAGTCTCCAGTCGCCAGTCCCCAGCCTCCTCCGCGCCTCAGAGCGGCTATTGAGTAAAGGCAGGCGGTATGTGTTGCGTGATCGGCCTCGGGCCCTGGTTGGGTCAGCACCGAGCTATTATAGACCGCTAATAATGCGGTCGAGGGACGGAGCTTCATATTATTGGGAAGGGTGGTTACCGAACTGTCACGGTGTGGACAGGTGACGGATTGTGACGGACTGGTGATGGCGGTTTTGACAGGTGTTGACAGGTGACGGGTGGATGATGGGTAATGAAGGTATTGGCGTGTGTTGGAAGGAGGTGTTGCTAAAAGTAAGACAGTGGCGACAGGTTATGACTGACTGCTAAAAGGCAGCAATGGCAGGCCTTGGCAAGTCGTGACACTATTGACAGGGCTTGATGGTCTTATTGACAGTCCGTGACAGGCAGTGCTGAGAGGCCATGACTGATGTGCTATAGACGTTGATGACAGACTTTGACAGCCCGTGCCGGCCTGTGTTGACAGTTGGTGACGGCCAGCTATCCAGTACCCGGTCGTTATTGTCCCCACACCATCCGCTGTCGTCTCCATTGAGCCGTCACTCTCGGCCCAGAGAATGGCCCTCTGTTGGGACACAGCTCTCCGCCGGCCGGCATTGGGCGACACGTGAGCCCACTGCAGGCTTTGTTAGACGAGTTTCTCCCTAATAGAGATAGCCGGCTTCCTGGCCATTCAAACCACGGCTCGGCAAACGTGAATGGCACGCGACGTGACAATTTAACAATCAGGTTTCGTTCAGTAAATTTGGATGAATGATGGTTGTTAGTTTCGTAACATAGCCATAACCAGTTACCCATGCAGTTTGTTGTTGGTTTGGGATGACCTCGGCGTATTATAATGGTGCAGCTGAATCGCGGTGGATGACGGGTCTCAGACGCACACAACACACTCCTTCACATCGGCTGCACCGCAGCTTGGCCCGCTGAAGTTTACACGCTATTCCACATCCTGCTGAATCTCCACCACTGAAATCCACCCCGAGGCCGCGGGGGGCGGGGACGCCAGTAAATCGCACTTAACGTTGCCGCACGCCGCTCCCTGAACTGCGAGCGTGCGCTGAACTCCGGGCTATTGTTGGACGCACTGGGAGCCTGCGGAGCTGGTGAGGGGTGAACCCGGACACGGTAGAGGTGCAGTGGGGTGTGCGCAGTACTGTGCGCAGAGGTGGGGTGCTGAGGTGCGCCAGGGAATCTGTATGCGAGGCAGAGAGGGTAGCGATACCTGACGGTCGCGTAGGCTAGGATGGGAGAGGCTGGCTAAGCCGGTTGGGTAGTATGAAGCGGAGCTGACCTTGCATTTTTCGTTTGAGAAAGAAGGCTTTCTGTAGCGATGTGGCGGCACTTCTTGTGACGCTGAAAGAGGATTTTCCAAATGGCAGGCGATCTCGTAAAAACGGGGTTAGTGCAGAATTTTATCCGAGGCCATAGCGGTTTTAACCTTTTTACGGTGATCAGCTTGACCCAGCTTTTATATCACAGCGATTTTCGTTGCGTAACTCATCAATCATTCCTGCCATAAATCTGAAATACCCTGATACCGAAGGATCGCCCTCCCCCTGCAGAGCCTGCTCTCGCGGAATCTCACCCCTGGGCTCGCACTTCTGACACTCACTGGGGCGTCAAAGCTCCCCAGTGCCCCTGGCCGCGCCATCATACCTGCGTGCGGTCCATTTCTCCCCCATGGCGTCATGACCTGACTGCCTTCAGCAGCGCTCAGTCGCTCGATCGGCGTCTCAAGTGTCAGTTATGACCTGACCTCGACCGGCTGGCTGCACGGTCCGACCCTGTCCGACAGGCCCGGATGACCGTAATATTGCAGAGCAGGGCGCGGGGAGACAGTATGAATATGCACACCGCGCCCCGGCCGCCGCCACCGGCTAGGCCAGGCTAAACGATACGTGAGTGGGATAGGTAAGACGCATGGCGCCCCGAATATCGAGTCTAGGAAGGGCGTCGCTGAATTATCTCGACTGGATTCACCGTACGGGCGGTGCTAAGTAAAAGTGCAAGTGTTTTGGGCGATCTCACTAATCGCTGCCTTGGGAAATTTTATGGTCCTCTGCGCATTTGAATACCACGTCGTTTGTCGCTATCAGGTTAATTGATAAGCGCGGCCGTGTGGCCTACTATTAACGGCGTGATGGCCTTGACTAGATAAACACAGACTTATGGTGTTAGTGTGTGTATCGGACGGGCTGTCACGGTTCGGCGACGATGACTGGCGGGTCCCGCCTACTCGGCTTGTCCCACCACCTAGCCTCTCCGGTGTATCCCGCCTATCCTGTCTGTCCCGCCTATTCCCTACTGGATATGGTTGATCTGATGTTCACCTCATCCTCGTGTAAACCCTGTCTTGTGGATGCTTCCTTGAATCTTCTCGCCATCACATCATCAATCATCACGATCATTCCATCAGTCTCCGAGAGTACACTCTAACCCTCAGATCTGGGTCGCGTCAGAGAGCTGCCATATCGCTGCCATATCGGGACGACGCGCTGTCACCTACAGCGGCGATGATGGCTGGGTAACCTTCCTTGGTCGTACCTTCCTGTCTCGCTAACCTTCCTGTCTTATCCCCCGAGGAGGTCCTCACTCCGCCCCGGAGGTCTCCACGAGACGACCTTGTATCGACACGTCGCCGCTCCATTTGGGAGATGGACGACCCTCCGCGCCTCATATGGCCGCAGAGAGGGCCAATTATTGGTGCTGGGGCGCTCCGGCGGCGTCAGACATACGCCCTATATTGGAGGCTGTTTGGCGCTTCAGTGGCGCTAGACAAATGCCCTATATTGGAGGGCGCTGGCCGCTGGGAGCCCCAGTGGCGCCAATCCCGCCCTATATTTGAGGGCATCTGGCGTGCTGTGCGGTTCCTCTATGGATGAGCAGGGAGCACGCAGATATGCCCTGCATGACGTCGCGCCTCATTAAGCTCGGCAGGCCGTGATACAGATGGATGGGTTTGTTTGTTCGGACGATATCTTGGTGTCCTGCGGAGATCGTGTGAGATATATGAGCGGTATGGAAATGGGAGGCGGAGTACCGGGCCGTACTAGCCACCGGTATGGTTGCGGTGGTTAACGCTGCCCTTATTTGGATACCAGAGCTTCTGACGGCTGACGGCTCAACGCACAATTCATCAAGCTATGTCTTATTCTGCTCCGGAAGTCCAAACTTCTTCCCAACACCCTAATCGGCGTGTAATTGACCACACGAACGAAGTCCCAGCTTGCTATTCCAGTGCCAGCCCCACCGTTGTCCAGTCTTTCTATGAGTGTTATTTATGTGTCGTTCAGTGGTCACCTCTCTTCGATAACCCCCTGTATAAGTCGGACCGTCAGCCCTGTGCCTCCTGTAGGCAGGTGACCGCTACCCACCATAAGTTGACCTTCCAGTGTGTCAGCCCCAGTGTTTACCTACTTATCGGTACTAATGATCATGACGTTATCACGTCCGTACAGCCGAGGCCCGACCAAAGCCGACCTAGGCCCACATCTGATCGGCCATGAAGGGCGCTCAGAGAACAGCGATTGGGGGGGAGGGGAGGATTAGGGGGTGATTGGGCGGATGATTGTGGGAGAGGAGATTGTGCAGTGATTTGATGGAACTTGATAGGCAAGTTGATGGTGATGGTAGGACGACTAGACAGATTTCGCTAGTGTTCGGGTGAGAATTGATCAGGGATTAGACATCAATTAGGGCTGGTTGGTCTGGTTAAAGGCTGCGTTTGCTCTGATGAGGTGTTGGGCGGACTACCGGCCAGGTAACAAACTAGACGGCGGTTGGGTTACAATCGCTGCGGTCTGTCTTGGCGCTGTCCTCGGGACGGCTGTTTATCGCGTTTCTCAGAAAGGTGATGTGCTGTCAAGGCTCTGATGAGAATGCCAAACCTGTGAGTTCCTTGTAGCTGATTTGGTGATTTAAAGATCTCGATAGATTGGTAGATCGGAACTGTAGTGCCGGTGGTGTAAGTTAATAACATCACTCTGACAGGTGTTGGGCAGATCCACAAACAGATGTCGGAGAGATCTGTCGATTTATTGTTGTGAAACGGGTCCACTCGTATCGCGGCTGGTCACGGGGCGTTAAATTATCGCCCAGACGGGTGTGACGTAAGAGTCCATTTAGCGGTGGTCGTCCGGGGTGGACTTTCATCCTACGCTGGACGCTGTACTGAGTGAGGCTTGGAGCAACCGGAAAGTCTATTTTCTTAGATCACTGATAAATAACAGCTGCGCTATATATGAACTCAGCCAGTGCAGAGGTAACTATACAAGTAAGACACAGTGGATTCAGATCCACGTAAGCTTATTCCTACGCCTTCATATTGTGTCGCCAGTGTGATAGCGTTTCCCTCTCCCGTCTCCTTACAGCGTTACCCTGTTCTGCTCCATTGTTACCGTCCGTCATTGTTGCGGCGTTACCCGCTCTCCTAAAGGCGTGACTCCGCCCGCCGCCGGCCGGCAATTGAGGCATAATTCGGCCGTAATGGTATGCTGAACGGCGTATGCCCAGCTAGGCAGCCCCGGGAGCCAGGCTATAGTCCGTGACGGTGTTATAATGGAGAGCAGCCAGGGTCAACGGGGTCCGACGGCGCTCCCCGCGGGGGGGGGGAGGGCAATGGGTGCTGAGGTACTTAGGCTGCTCACTTTGGAGAGGGATGTTGACTCGACATTTGAAGTATATTGGACTGGATGGGCGAAGCGTCATTTCATCTGTCGTTATACAGGATTTTTCATCAGGTATCCAGACGTAGGTTTCCGTGATTGACTAGCTCAGCACGGTCCTGTCTATGACTCGGTGGAGCCCTTCCTCTATCTCAATACTGCCTTGCCCTGCTAGTAAGGTCAGCAGCCTGTCCGGCATGGTTGGCATTTCAGTCACCCCAGCGCCTCCGACAGGCGCCGTTCTCTCAGTACAGTCATGACAGCTACATTGACCGGTACAGAGATGAATGGTCCGCGTAGTCTGGGACACCGGTGTGCGAGAGTCGGATGTCGCGTGTCCTGGACGCGGTGCAGTGCGCAGCTCTCCTGTCATGCTGCATGCCTTGTTCCTCGTTCAACGTACGACATTATCTCTTTCCACCGTCATTTGCATGACGTGTCTATGACGTCACTGACGGCTGACGTTAGATGACGTAGCTCTGGGAACCTTCATCCCCACTGTGCGCCTATGACGTCACTGAATGCCCGCTGATCTCAACTGATGTAGGACTGGGAGCGGTCACCTGAGCGGTTTGCTAACTCAGCGGGGAGCGGCCCTGTCCAGCTCTGATGGAGGACGAGCTGCTGGGTGTGCCTCCGACTATCCTCTCTCAGCGCTGGGTGACTGCACCGCTCCTGTGCAATGTCGGGGAGCCGCTTGCACCATGCCACGGCTGTCGTCTTCGCGCGGCCCTGACTAGAAACGGGAGTGCCTCTGACGGTCCTCTCCTGACGTTGAGCCAAGTCGACTGCACCTGAGTGGGAGGCCTCTGCCAGCGACCCATGATTGAATGGTGGGATGGCCTTCAGTTGGAGTCGGGCACGTCGGCTTCTGATGCAGTGTGGGTCTGCGCGTTATTGCATGCGGCCGACTTGCTGTCGTATTTCACATTGTCTCGAAGACAGCAAGGATTTCGGGTGTCTTGAACTACAAGAAGAATGTCGAAAGACCTCTCTACCCCTCACCCCCCCCCCCCCTCTACGCTTACCCCGAACGCCGCAACCCTATTACCCTTCATGCGTTGCGAAAAAAAAACTAAGCATACATCTCAGATGCCAGTTGGTCGGACCGTAGCCCTCTCCTCACTTCTCTCACATCCTGAGAAGACCCCTCCCCCTTCCGCGGTGTGCCTGCTCAGTACGTGACCTTACGTCTGGACACGCGTCTGGGAGCTGCCGGGGCACAGAGGAAAGGGGAGGGGTGCACCTTCGTTTTCCGTCAGCATTCCTGTGAGCTTGGTTTCCTTCCGGCGCCGGTGAGGAAGCCAGAACGGGGGAGGGTGGTAGGGAGAAGTACCAGATGCAGTGCCTGGAGAGGCGTTGGATGGTGTCAGTGCCTGGAGAGGTGTTGAATGGTGTCTTGGGTCGTTTGGTACTACGGTAGCGCAGAAGATTCGCGGAGTGGCATTGTGGGCTGTGGCTATGCCATATGTTTACGGTGCCATGTCGTTCGAACTGAGACGGACGTTTCTCATGCAATCTTGTCTGGTATAAGACGCACCACGCTGGCTTGTTAGGTAGTGTTGTAGTTCTGCGAATGCCCGGAGTTCGCTCATGAGGCACCTCGTACGCCTGTCGTGACTAGGGAGTGGTCGGGGTCGACGTGGTTCCCATGATGCCGGTGTTTGTTCAGACTGAGACTCATGATGTCTGTTTGGCGATGGTGCATGGCGGAAGATGATGAAATATGTGGAATGATCTCATTGCAATTCTGCGTATATTTATGGACTGACATCTGTCTGGTTAAACGGGCGGCATCTGTGATGTTCCAGATGTTTCGTCCATGTTTATCTAAATCTACCTGCGCTCTGACAAATTCCAAATGGCATTATCTACGATAATCGGTTAATCGTATTCCGGTCATGTGGTCTGTGCTCGGGGACTGGAACTCCGATTTAATGTGGAAGATTATTGTCATTATCATGAGCGCAAGTTCCGGCATGGGTCGTTGAAATGCATGGTTTATTCATGACGAGGATGCAGGTTTCGTGTGGCGATGTCAAAAATCTGCTTTTTCAACAACGCACTGAAGTTTCAAGGGCACGAGCTAAGTGGTTCCCTCCAATTGGTCTGTATGGCCTGGGCGTTTAGGAAAATGCGACTTAGAGCTTATGGTAATGGACTTGACCTCCCATCTGTACCGCCGAGATGCATAGTAGTCGGATGTTTCCCTTGCGCCACTATTATCTGTTATCTTGTGGCATTATTGGGGCTTTCTTCTCACCGCTTTTTGTTATAACCCCAGAATTTGGGGATTGGAGATAGGTGCCGAGGTGATGATCCCGCGTTGACCAGGCCATGTTATTGCTGACCCTGACTTGCATCCAGCTGCTTGGCTCCTGTTGTATCGTCTGGTTTCAGCTGTGGTTTGGTGGGATCCGGCTGTCTATTGCTTGGGTCCGGCCGTGCGTCGGTGCTGCGGGGTGGAGCATCCACCGTCCCTGATTGGAGATGTAAATTATGACATTGGGCGGGTCGCTCTGGGCGGTTATGGAGACACAGTGGGTGCTTCATTTTGCTGACTAGAGCCTTCCTGCGCACAATCGCCATCTGCTGTCCTGTTCAGCGTGAATGCACAGCATGGAATCGTGAACGGGTTTGGTGGTCTCGTCAGAAAGGGGGAAGGTGCCTGGGGTCCTAGACTGAAGTCGCTCTTCACTGATCTGGACCTATAGTGTGTGTCCGCAGCTCAGGAGAAAGGGGCCTGACGCTAATTTTTATCCTTTGCATCTTTAACTAGGAACTTTGACCAACAGCCAAATTAAAACACTAATCGATAAGCGAGTTTCGGAGGACGCCGACCACGAAGGCAATCGGTGGTCGCCCGTGACGTCAGCCCCCAGTGGTAACGCTATTTATCCCTGGTTATGGCGCGCCCATCGGTTTGTTTGTGGCTTTCTAGCTAACCGCCGACCACAAGACCAATTTAGGGAGCTTTCATCAAAGCGACATCTGCGTTCCGCGCTTGTTTGACGTCCTCGTGTGGTCGTTTCTACTTACTGGTGATGCTACATTGTGGCGTCTTCAGTGTGTATCGCTGTGATGATACTGAGGCCTCCGGCTGTCTTCGTTCTTAGACCTCCTGGCACATCCCGTGGGGCCTAGTGTCGGTCCCTGCGGTAGCCGTGGTTAGCTGTGGTTTGATATGGCCACCGCACTGGGATGGATGTGGCCGCTGATGTGATGTTGTGGTGGACAAGTCGTCAACTGGAGTTGAAGCATGTGGTCTAGCAGCTTTCCGGGGTCAAACGAATGAACTTGTAGGATAATGACCACGGGACTCTGACGGATAAAAGTTCAACGTTCACCATATGCTGTACCCCAGCATATAGTAAGTGTCACTGCTCGGTTATCACCAGGCTATGAGCGTCAACATAAACGCATACTCATAGCGCTTTATCCAAGGCGCCGTCCGATGCATCTTTGTGGAACGTATAGTGCTGAGGGCGTCATTCCAGACGTCATCGGGGCCGTCATTAGCCGGATGCCGGTAGCAGAGTGTGTGTCTGTGTAGGGATGGATCGGCCAGGGCCCGTGGCAGCGGCGGAAGGACCGCTGATGGATCGGCGACGAAGATAGTATCTATGACAGAAACGGGAACGTCAGCAGAGTGCTGGTGTAGAGAACGCTACGTCTCATGATACTAGAGTGCAGTTCTCGTAAGGGGGCTTGTTGCTGAAATGAAGGAGGAAGTGGGACTCCCTTCATGCATAACGTATCCGCTCTTATCAGATATTTTAGAAACTAACATATCGCTCTAAACTGATCCGCTTAGAAAGTGTTTGAAAGTTGCAAAGGGAGTTGGTAAGATATTCATATCCGCTCTGTTAACTACCTTATCATGTTGTCATATTACACAACATAGACCCGGCATACACCGAGATTTGGGGCGCATTAGTGGAGAGAGCTGTCCGCCCTACTCGGTCCTCGGTGCTCGTATTTCAACACCCTGCCACCGCCGGACACTGCACGGGTTACGTCACCAGGCGGTGGTCAGCGCGCAGAGAGGGAGAGATTTGGCCGCCGGGGCAGACGCGCTCCCACGGTGGGGAGTTTCCGCGAGTGAGTGAGTTTTGGTGAGTGATGGTGGTCCCTTCTCTGACTGGTGCTGAAACGGAGTCGGGTTTGGCGAGCTTTGATTGCGGTAGAGATGGGCAAGGACCGAGGCCCTCTACCATGCTGGTATTAACCAGGCCGAGTCGAACGCTGTCAAAGCTGAGCAGAGCTTAGAAAAAGAGAAGGGAAAAAGAGGGTTAGAGGCAGAGGGGCCTCCATGGTTCCACGCATTGGCAGCTGATGGCCGTTGACAGTAACTGTCCAGACCACCGAGGCTGTCATCGCCGGATGCCCTTCCCATTCAGCCGTTGGATGCCATCACGGAGCTTTATCATGAGAGCTGCCGCAGCGCGCACAGACGTGCCGGCGCGGTGGATTGTGTAAGATGTGATGGGCTCGCCATTGGTTCAGCCCGACTATGGATGGGATTGTTCTTGACTTCAACCATGTATAGAGTCCGGATATAATACTGTCTCAGGCAGACCTATATTGACACCAATTAACGGGTTTGCCCCATCTCTTATCGCAGCTGTCCCGACGCCACACCACCAACCCGAATCCCTCGATCCCTGTCGATACGTACTCCTGTCACCAGATGACAGCTGCACCAGACTGGTAATGATCGTAGCAAGACCGTAACTAACCGTCATTCCGCCAGATCGGTGATAGTGAGTGTCCACTCTGTTGGTCCCGCCCCCTCACGTCGCTCAGACTGTTTGGGTTTGTGCAGGCGTCTTCCGTCGCCGATGTACCGTGATCCAGCACACAGCGGCGGACGTTACGATGGCTAGTTCACCATTCAGCCGCCACTGGCGCCACCGTCGCCCTCAGCTCGGTCCGGTTCTCTGGAGAAGTGATTGCTGATCCAGTCTGTGGTTTGGAGTGGACTGCGGCAGGCCGTGTGTGTGTGAGGACCGGGGGTCGGTGGATAAGGAGGGCTGTGAAAGACGTGGAAGGAAGTGGGGTGGGAGGTGCTCAGTGAGAGACGTCGAGTGTCGGCGAGTGAGAGCGGTAGAGCTGTACCTAACCCGTGGGACACAAGTTCAAAGGACAAGCCTCTGTATGAGGTGTGACTGAGCTTTGTGCGTGAATTCGAGGGGCTGTGATCTCATAATTCGTGTCTGATCTGTTGATAAGGACGTCAGAAGACAGTGCTGTAAATGGAGATGGGATTGGCTCCTCATGTGGCCCGCTTGAGTGACCTGAGTCTGTAACAGACGAGTGACCGCGCCTGCGTCTTCCGTTGCTGGCCACCATGCTGTACACAGTACATTCACCGTCCCGGTCCCACACCGTACGGCAGGTCCTCCTCCCCTGTCCCAGCGCCGATCAGGAGCAGCTGCGGATCCGACCTCCACCAGGTGCTGTCGTACAAATCACCTTCAACACTCCCCGCTATGTGCCCTGCGCCGGACACGAGAAGGGCATCACTGAAAAAGGGGGACGGCTCCAGGCCATGGTGAAGCGACTTCAGGACAAGGCGGCTGACTATCACCAGCAGTTTGTCAGCTCGCTTCTGTCAAGGAGGCGCAGTCGTGGCAAAGACTGTCAAAGACAGCGGGCTCGTGGCACAAATGTTGCCAAATTGGTAAGCCTTTACGACGGCGACGGAGGGACCCTGGTGACGACTGGTTCTACTCTTCAAGACTCTGAAGAGGATGAAGAGCAGAGTCGACGAGACAGTGGCTATAACAGTCTTTCCGGTAGTCAAAGACATCACTCTAGTCAATACCGACGGAACGACAGCCGGGCGAAGATCACTCCGTCGAGACTGCACAGCGGACGGCGGCAGCGGAAGCACCAGGCTGCCGCCACCACCATTCCCGCCTCGGAGAGGGACTGTGACGCTGACGATGAGGCGGAGGCGGATCCTCTGGATAGGAGACGTCGATGGCGACGGGTGCCTGTCCGTGAGACACGGGGGTTCGACACTTCCCCTGTGGCACACCGTCCCCCGCGACCGGTGGAGCCGGGGACTCGGTATCCGGGCTCGCCTCATCCTCGCCGGCAGCGGCACCATCATCATCATCATCACAATCATCACCACCAACACCAACAGTACGAGGAGCAGCGGGACAAGCCGGATGAGCTGCGCCCCTCGGATTCGTCGTATACCCTTCGACTGAGGGTCAGCCCTCCGGCAAACCGACAGGTGAATGACAGGGACGTGGGGAAAGGGCTGAGGGAATGGGTTGGGGCGTCCCCGATCGTAGAGGTTTCGAGATGTTAGTTTACCTCAGGATAGCAATTTATTTTAGCTCAACATTGACTGATGAGGTATGCTATCGTCCCTTCTATTATATCTTTGCTAGTGAACAGGGCATACTAACAGATGTCTTATGTCTTTTTGGTGGCAAGGTTTTCGTCGATGCCTTGTCATCACAAATGGTGTAAAGGTGTCGCCATTCCCCGTCCTCTCTGGAGTCTGACGCCAGCCTGTGGAGGCTGCGACGACAGACGCCTGTCGCCTCCCGCTGCGTCAGACAGATCTATCGACATTCTCATCGACTGGGCGCCGGTTAGGAAACTGACCGCTCCTGACAATCTCGGTCACATCCCGGCAGTACTCTGCCGCGTGGGCCCGCCTGATGACCACGCCTCTCTCCGACCCCCGCGCTCAGGTTTTATCGCCCCGTGCCGGCGGACGGCTGCCCGCCGGGCCCCTTCACTAATGGTCGCCGAGTCTTTATCTGCTCGCTATTTCACGATGGGGAGTTTATATGCGTCCAGTGTCCGAGCCAGTGTCGGTGACGGTAATAGTCGTCTGGCTTAGTGTCTGTCTCACTGTCCCCTCCTTTCCCTTTCATTTTCTTATACCCCCGGTAGTCTGAGGTACTATTTCCACACCGTTTGACCTGAGTTTCTCCATGCTGCTCATTCATTGCGTGCTCCTTCCTTTTATTCATCCACTTATTGTTCGGCTTTCAGTACCTGTAAGGTGCTGAGTGCTGAGTGCTCGTCCTGTGCCGCATTCGTATGACCGCCCTGGCCTGGGGCCTGAGTCAGACCGCTACCTGTCCCGTGCCCCCTCCCCCTCTCTCTCTCTCTCTCTCTCTCTCTCTCTCTCTCTCTCTCTCTCTCTCTCTCTCTCTCTCTCTCTCTCTCTCTCTCTCTCTCTCTCTCTCCCCTGATCACGGCTCTCCGTCTAAGCACGCTCCCGGGTCACGACTTCCCTCTCTGCAGCTACCAAAGTCACGTGATGGCTGCTCACTCGACAGCCTCAGTGGCTATTAGAGTCACGTGAGCCCGCTGTATGAATGGCGCCTCATTGGCCCCGTTTCGGACACCTGAATGGGGCTGTCGGACGAAGTGGTCTCCGCCGTTCCGCCTCTGCCGCCGCTCGTCTGCGCTCTCCCGCAGGTTTGGGCCCGAACCGGCGATTGATAGTCTCGGGAGTCGAGTGTAGGCGGGGGAAATTAGGTCCCGTAAAACAACTGTCGGAAGGTGGGGAAATTAGGTGTGGTAAAACAACCCGCAGGAGGTTTTTACAGTCAGAGACTTGTGTTTTCAGTTGTTCAGGGTGATCTAAAAACTTGGATTAGCTACCTAAGATGGCATGAAATTAGGCTGCTGCATTGGGAAATGTTTCATGATGACAAACAGGATTGCCAAAGTCCATGTTTTTTGCACTAGCTCGTGTTCAATTTCACTGTTTTGTCTCCTCTCACGTTTCCGTGGTCACCTTGTCCGTGGCTGTCGGAACGGTCGTAGGTCGCGGTGACGATCAGACTCGCCCCAGCGTCCCTGGAGAGCGTTCTGGTAGTGTGATAAGACAGGGCGGGTGCCGGACTGACCACCCTGTGCGGCCCACACTCGCCGACAGGCTGATGGGGCCCGCGGTGGCACGAAAGGACATCTGGCTGGCTGTTCACACTGCATGAATTAGGCCAGGTGTTCCAGCGGCCAAACATGTGTAAGCGGAGGTTTGCTACCATTAACGA
Source organism: Amphibalanus amphitrite (assembly GCF_019059575.1). Taxonomy (NCBI): domain Eukaryota; kingdom Metazoa; phylum Arthropoda; class Thecostraca; order Balanomorpha; family Balanidae; genus Amphibalanus; species Amphibalanus amphitrite. The sequence goes on from NW_024882036.1 coordinate 388,545, forward strand.
TAGTAAAATGAAAGCCTATCTTGGTCGGTATGGTAGTTTGTGTTTTGACTTTCCAACTTTTGTTCCACCTACGTACAATACTGTGGTCATGCTGAGAGTAGATACCCCCATTGGCCTCAGTGTGTACTGTTTGTGGCTCCTTGTTTGTCCTGGCACCACAAAAAAAAGCATTGTTTGTCCGCTGCCTTTGACAGTCACCCTCGCTGGGAACCTCAGACCCGTTTGTATTGCTCGGTGCGTCTGCGTGTCGTGTCGGCCCTCCTCCCCCTGTGAGGGGTCTGTCGGAGCCGCGGGAGGCGGGTGGACCGGCGCCTCGGTACAATGGTGCTGCAGTGACACGGCAGAGCGTCCGCCCCCAGCCGGGAGGAACCCGCCCCAGCGGCCGGACACAACAGTGTGCCGGTGATACACTGCACAGGCTGGACAAACGACTCGGCGTGAGAGGCCGAGTGGGTTAGTTGTGGGTCGGAGCAGTCGCTATCTGATGGACAGACGGCTGGATAGATGGATAGACAACCGAGCGAAGGTTCGAGGCTAGCACGTAAGTCCTACACCAACCAGCTGACACTATCATTGGTGAATAGACTGTCCACTCTATCGTCCGTTGACCGTGCACTAGAGCTCGTCCTCTCTCTCTGAGAGGTTGCACCAGGGTATATTGAGTGAATTGCACAACCGGTGAGTGCCACGGGGGTGGACGTTTTGCACGCTCCGGTGAAGGGAGACACCCTCCGGACCACGTTAATGGCCGGGTGGTGGCTGACCCGGCACGGCACGTGCGTTGGGTCATTATACAGCACACCTGAGGGCGAGTGCTGCCGAAAAGGGCGCCGCTATGGACAGGGTGCTGTCCTTGGTCGGCGCCTGGTGTCGACGGGTCGTCTCGACAGCCGGTGAAGCATCATTGGAGATTTATTACCGGTGTTCTTCAAGGACCTGGCATTGGACCTGTGGTTTTCTTGTTTCGCATAAATGCAGGCCATTTCGTCAGGCAGTTATGAACGAATCGGTTTTTGTCACTGATGTTCTGCAAGGTGCTAGTATTAATGCTGCAATTTTCATTGCTGCTGATAACGCGCATTAGGTTTCGGCAAAAGTTTCCTTGCGAGGCGCTAATCCGCTGTCTCATTGACACAGAGGCAGTTTGTTGCTATACCTCCCGGATGCCACTTTCAGCACCCACCTGTTCTCATTCCACTCCTACCATCACCACATCACGACGTCAGGTGTCCCGATGACATCACCTCCTGCGTGTGCCAGACGGACCAGATGTCACCGGCCGCTGACCGTCACGCTAGCTGACCGGACACTGCGCCGGCCCCGGTACCCAGTTCAGGGGCACCCGCAGCCCGCGGCGGCGGTGTGCACTACCGGCAGAGATGGCTCCGATAGTCGCGGACCGGCGGTCAATGTCGGGCCGCGTGGAGGTCGATTTACATGGCAGACTGTCCTGAATGTCTGCGATGTCGGATTGGCGGGATCGTGAGGTTTGGGAGGCGAGTGGGCACTGAGGTTGGATCAGACAGACAGTAGACACGGTGACAGTCGTGGCGGGCTGTCACCTGACTGAGTGGAGCCTGTCACCTGACTGGGCGAAACCTGTCACCTGATGCGCCGGAGCCTGATGTCTTTCGATATTCATTCATGATGGAGAACGATCGTGGGGTAATGCTGGGAATGCATGGAACCTTGTTGCAGCGCTTAACTCTTGCCATTGGTAAGCTACTGATTCGTAGTGATAGCAAATTGCTAGCATTTTTATCGTAAATCCTGCATAGCCACGCTGGATTATCTTTCGAGGACGTCTTTCAAGCCAGCTCCTCCCCAGTGTCCGTGATTCCCATCCCAAAGTGCTCTGCCACGCCCTGATCAGACCGGACCCAGGCCCGGTCGGAGGCCGGTCTGCCCCGATTTCTGCCCGCCCGCCTGGAGAGCTGCCAAAGCTGTGAGCTGGGGCAGCTCCGGAGGCTGTGGAGCCACAGCAGGTGGGAGGCTTTACGAACCGGTCCGCCCCCTGCTGGTATAGGTCCGTGGAAGTGATGGTGCTTGCGGTTCCAGCGGGCTAGTCCCGTCGCCGAGTAGCAGAAGTCTCGCTCTACTTGTGACCACCGATCGGTTTGTGATATAAATGTTTGCATTGTGTGGTGACATTGAATTGTGAATGGATTCTCCAACATCAATATTCAACACACAGCCGAGGTGCCGCCCCAATGTCAACAGTAGCCCGTAAAACCGGTTTCACTTCGTCACATACCAGCCTGGTGTCAACACACGGTCGTTTTCGCGGTTCTGATTGTAAACTCGCGACCTCAGCCCGCCTGCGAGTCTACATTGGCACATGCTTCGCTCCACCGCTACCGACTTTGTGATCAATGTGTGGGCGGCAGCACGGAGACGAATGGCTGTCAGTGACATCACCCATCGTGGCTCTGTCGATTTTTCGCCGTGAATAGCTGCTGTTCCAGGAGCAGTGTTTTACCTTTTTGTTCCCCTACTACTGCTGTCGGTATGATGTAAGACATGTTGAATATCCCAGCGAGAGCTTACAAAAAGACGGCGAATCCCTCCCTCCCCACGCGATGCCGTGCCATTCGGCGCGTGTGCTGTTGATGAAGATACCTGCGCTGCCGTTTCGAAAGGTGCCACTTGACCCGGACTGTCGACTGTGGTAGGTGTGACTCCGAGGTGACCCCGGAGTGACCCCGGGTGGCCCGGCTGACCTGGGGAGAATAGCGCCGCGTCGTGTCAGGCTGGGTGTCAGCCGAACACAACGGATCGGGAACGGTCGAGTGCTCTCATGGAGGTGGAAGGTGCTGAACGGAATGAATCTGGGGAATTTTAGATTGGACCTTAGTGTGTTGAAATGATATGACGAAGACGTTAATGTCAAGAGGGGCGAATGCACGTAGAGCACACTATTGGTGAACTGCAGTTTATGCCGCCGTTTTATGGTCAGCGCAGTGCAGCCCAGCCAGTGACATTTATTTGCATTCCGCTGGACTGCGCCTACGTCCTACAGTTACGACCAATGACTCCATATGACTCCATCCTTTGGCCGTACCCTGTACTCGAGCTACCCTGGCATCGTCTCCGCCCCACCCTCCAAGTTGTGTGCCGACAGCCAGCGCTAACAGTCCACCGTCCTTGGCTCGTGTGTGAGTTCCGGAGTCTCTCTGTGTGTAGGGTACACTGACTAAGCAGTACGTCCTGAACCAATAGAACGAGCGGCGGCGCTACCAGTCTGCACACTGCACAGTTCACTGCCGGAGTCGTGTATGAGAGTACAAACTAGGAAGTCTGCTTGCGCCTTACTCTGCAATCGTTTCTGGCCGTATCCGAGGACGCTTTAACTTCACACCTACTCAGACATTACTGATAGCAGCCTCGCTGCTGTTTCTGATGCCTAAGGCTCACAAGGTTATCCGGTCATTGGCTTTGGTTCGTGATTGTAGGCAAGGACAGTATCCTTACCCAGGCGAAGACGGTGAATACTTTGCCTTGTCTGATGCTTAACACTGAACAGCCTTGCTTGGTTAATAGTTATCGGGTCAGTGACTGCTTCAGCCAGGACGGAGGCGTCCATCCCGAGTCCCCGCTGTGTCTCTGTAGCTCAGGAGATGTCCCGGTGTTAGGACTCATCAGACCACCGTCCTATAGGGCGGAGCACGGTGTCTGACGCCCATCGGACCGTGGTGACACGCCCCTTGTCCACGGAGTCCCCGTCGAGTTTATCATCAGTCATTGATCCCAGCTTAGGAGGATGGCTGTACGGTGTAGGAGGCGTCTATTTGGGGTGCTTAATGAGTGGAGTCCATTTTAAGGCAGATAATGTGCGGGAATGCCACATGCCACTGTGTTGAGTGCTGCTTACCCCTTATTTGACATTTTATAGCTTAAAACTGCATGTACCCCGAGTACCTGAACTTGTTTTCTTAAGTAGTGTATCCTGTCTCTGATTGTGGTTGCTGAAACCCCTCAGTTTATTTATTTATTATATATTATTATTTCAGTTCCAGATTTAGGTAATTGTTTGTTTTTTTCTTCAATCATTTGTGTTTACTGATTGGCATCTGTAATCTTCTCTACGAATAGTACTCTCTAGTCTTCTACCATTTCCTACAATGGAACTTACCATGTAATCCTTGAGGATGGGTTTCCCAAACTTGTTCCTGATGACTCTCCTATCCTACACAATATTCCTATAAGTATACCCCATTTACAATCTGTTTCCTCTAAATGCAAAACAATCCTGCCCTCATCCATGTCCCATGTGCTAGACAAAACGGACTTATCAATGGTTCACATTAATGCTCGCTCACTCCACCAAAACTTTGATTTTATTGTTGCTTTTGTTTCCAAGCAAAATATTAAAGTCGATATACTGTTGATCTCTGAAACTTGGCTTAAATCTGACATCACTGACTGTTACAGGATTGATGGGTATGAAATGATCCACTCCATACCCACTGATAATGTCACTGGCAAGGGCTGTGCCATGTATATCAAGAGTGAAATCTTTCCATACTGTGCAGTGATCGATGAGATGTCTGTATGCCAAACTGAGTTTCAATGTATTAGCATTCTTATTACTTTTCCACATGGAGTCCCATTTGTTGTGTGTACTCTATATAGGTCACCGTCATACCCACTTTCCCTTTTGATGCCATTTCTTGAAGATACCCTTGATAAAGTAGTTCAACTGAAGAAGCCATGCTTTTGGGGTGGAGACTTTAATGTGAATCTATTCAAATACAATGATAATCATGATTCTAAGCAATTTTTAGATTGTATGAGCTCTCATGGCTTTTATCCTACTATCACTGTTCCTACGAGAATATCAACCACTCCACCCTTCCCAGCAACTCTCATTGATAATATTTTCACAAATGTCCTAGATGCCATCACATTTAGTGGGGCTATCTGTGCGGGGATCGCTGACCATCAAGCTGTTTGCTGCACTACCGACCTGGTCAAACAAAGCCCAACTGTCAAAGGAGCTGCATCCAGACCTAAATTTAACTATAATCGAATTGATGAACTCAAAGTAAATGTTCTCAACAGTCTGGAGGGCTTTTTGGAACTGGACGATCCAGACGACTGTGCTAGTAAGCTAATATCTGTAATACAGACCAAAGTCTCAGAACTCTCCTCAATCAAAACCTCCAGGAAAAGCATCCCCGTACAACCCTGGGTAACACCAGGGCTCCTACGCTCTATGAACACGAGGAGCGCTCTTCTGAAGGCATTTCTAAAGGATCGCTCCAATGATAAACTGAATAAGTACAAGAAGTACCGTAATGCTCTGAGACTTACTTTGAGACATGCCAAACAAAATTACTACCGTTCACAATTTGAAAAGAATGCTGGCAATCCCAAGAGGCTCTGGGCTGATTTGCTAGAGGCTATTAATAAACGAAAAACACAAAGGGATCTGCCCAGCAGATTCGAGACTGAAAGCGGTACAGTCACAGCGCCTGATAGGCTGGCATGCATGTTTAACGACTATTACGCTCAAGTAGCCCCAACTTTGGATGCAGCTCTTGGCCCCTGCACGGTTGATCCTCTAACATACCTGAATGATGTTGCGGTTCCAAATGAATTAGCTTTTCAGCCAGTTAACCAAGCAGTTTGAGCGTGAGATGATGTTTTTCGTACTCCAGCGTAGATGGGTAGCCATACGGCTTCCACGATAGACAGTGATGACATCAGTCATCTTTTGCAAGCTCGTTAAAGAATTTGGGCTGTACGGGGACTCGAACCCCGGGCCTTTGGATTAGCGCTCCAATGCTCTACCTCTGAGCTATACAGACCAAGTACTTTAACGAGCTTTCTGCCAAGTTTTATGCGGATCAAAAACAACACCTAAGAATAACCAAGCAGTTGTTTTAAACATTGTTGAAGGGCTAAAGGATTCTGGTGCTGGCTTGGATGGCATCAACAGTAAACTTTTAAAACATCTGATTCCAGTGATTGTTCCACACGTAACTCATTTAGTTAACACCTGCATCACTAAGAGCAAATTTCCAGCTGTGCTGAAAACTGCTCTGATTACTCCAATATATAAATCAGGCTCGCAATCGTTATTTTCGAATTATAGGCCTATCTCAGTGTTACCTGCCATTTCTAAAGTTCTTGAGTCAGTGATACATTTTCAACTCCTTAGTTTTATCACTGAACATAACATACTTTTTGGGCAACAATTTGGATTTAGAGCCAATCACTCAACGTATATGCCCATTTGCCTTTTGCACGACATTATTACTGCCAAACTTGTTGCTGGCCACTCCACTGTGGGTATCTACCTTGATTTGGCTCGTGCCTTTGATACAGTAAATACAAATATTCTTCTTAAAAAGCTGTCAAAATATGGCATTACGGGTAATGCCCTGTCTCTTTTTTCATCTTATCTTACTGGTAGAAAGCAATGTCTAAAATTTAATGATACTATTTCGCGTACTATTGACGTTACGTGTGGTGTGCCCCAGGGCTCAATCTTGGGGCCAATCTTATTCCTTCTCTATATAAACGACCTTCCTAAAGTATGTGATGAAGCCAAATTTCTTTTGTTCGCCGACGATACAGCCATCCTCTACTCTGCAAAATCGCGTGCTGAGCTCCAACGTGCAGTTTCACGGTCGTTTCCAAGAGTACTTATGTGGCTCCACGCAAATCGGTTGTCTCTTTCGACCTCCAAAACAGTTTACCAGCTTTACTCCCCTAGTAGTAATGAGATGGAAGGCCTTTCCATACCTGCTAAAGGTGTTAACTTAATGCGAGCCTCTACAGTAAAGTATTTGGGTATCCTAGTAGATGAAAATCTTAAATTCAAGTCTCACATTAGTAAAGTATCTTGCGTCATTAGTAGAAATATTGGCATAATGGGCCGAGCCAAATATCTCCTTAATAAGAGACTCATGATCCTCTTGTATAACTCCCTTGTCCTTCCCTACCTTAGTTATTGCCTGATTGTATGGGGCTCGAATTATGAATGTAACCTAATTCCTATCATCACTGCGCAAAAGCGAGCGATCAGGCTCATAGCTGGTGTGAGTCGCCTGTCCCATACCTCTCCACTCTTCCGTGAACTTAAACTTCTTAAGCTTTGTGATGTCTTAAACAAACAGCTGCTTCTTGTTTTACATGACTTCCTCTTTGACCGGTTACCTGATGCTATTTCGGTTAGGTTCTCCTTGTACATAAGTAATCATTCTCGTCCAGTTCGTAATCCCAGGCACTTCAATGAGCTGGTCTCTACGGACAACGGGGATGGGGTGCCTAATTATCGGTTACGCAATTATCGTTTATTTTCACCATTTTGTAGAGCACCAGTAATCTGGAACCAAGTAATTGCCTCGCGTATACCTAACCTTCGTGATATCCCCTCCAGTAAATCCCTTTTTAAGAAATGTCTTATGCATATCTTCATTGATGACTATTAGATTTTCCAATAACTCAGCTGTATTACTTGCTCTTGTCTTCTTTCTATTTACCCTTTTTTTCCATATTTACTTTTTTCCCTGATAGTTCTGATCCACCACCACCACATCCGTTGCTTCCTTGACTTATTGGCGTGCAGCGGGACCTCAGGAAGTTAAACAACCTATATCCCGCTGCACTTAGCCAAACACATTATGTCTAGTGTTAATCATAAACGGGATTAGCATTGCACTCCGTTTAGCATGTATGTATTGTTAGTTCATCGATATCGGTATACATATTTATTCATACATGAATTCATATACAGATTTACAATGGCCATTCAACACTACGCTACTCAAGTTTTCTTTCCAATTCTTTAAATACCCCAGCATCGTACCAGTTTGTACCTGCCTACGTTCCCGACCCCTGAACGATAATGTGATTGACCCCGGCCTAACGTTCCTCTCCGACCATCTGCCCCTACAGCTGAGCTACACGGCTGGACAGGGTCCGGTCGAAGCCCGGTGCCATGCTGCTGGGGGCTGCTGCGGCCTGCGACGGATGGCGGCTGTTGCTTCCGCTCCCTGAGGAGATGCCGTCCTTGTGGCGCACAGGGCGGCTACCCACGGTTGCAGCCCGATGGCTTCATTCTCGGGACGCGGCCCGTTGGATGTGCGACGACCGGCACCTTGCGACCGCTGCGGTGACCGGCAGCGGTGCCCCCTCTCCTGACTTGACAACGGACTACATCTTCGTGCTGCCATGGGGTGGCGCCACTGGTGGGACGAGCGCCACTGGTGGAGCAGGCGCCATCTCTGAGGCGGTACAGCCGACCGGCTGGCTAACGGCGTCGAGCGCCTGATGAATGCTGCGCTGAGCGGCGATACTGATTCGCCGCTCTCGAACTGTCGAAGTCCCAGTGAGCTTGTTGGACATGACTACGGGGCAGCCGACTAGACTTCATTCTCGGCCGCGGCCCGTTGGATGTGTGATGACCGGCACCTTGCGACCGCTGCGGTGACCGGCAGCGGTGCCCCCTCTCCTGACTTGACAACGGGCTACATCTTCATGCTGCCATGGGGTGGCGCCACTGGTGGGACGAGCGCCACTGGTGGAGCGGGCGCCACCTCTGTGGCGCTACTGCCGACCTTGGACCGGCGGGATGACGGCGTCGAACGCCCGATGACTGTGTGCTGGACGGCGATACTGAGTCGCCGCTCTCCGGGCACCATCCCCATCGACCAAGGCCCGGCTGGTGCTTGGCGCCGGGTGCCGGATGGCCGCTGCGCTCGGCGGCGGTGCTGGGTCGCCGCTCTCTGGAATGACCGCTGACTCGTCTTTTTGATCTCGTCTTTGTGTTACCGTCTGGTTAGGCACTGTCAAACTCCCCAATATAACCTTTAACACTAACTGTCCGTATTCTAACAAAACTAACATGTGAATCCTTTCCGACCAATCCCGTTTGACAGTGCCATAAATTATGAATTGTTCAATGTGTGATCCCAAATTATAATCAATAAACGGAACGGAACGGAAAAAAAAACGATCGCTTCATAAGGATCATGTCTTATTTGGATTCTTCTTAAGTTGTTCACTGCTTGGCAGCAGACAAACTATAAGTAAGGTCTATAAAACCAATTAATTAAAAACCAATAAGCCATTTACGCCGATTGAAGTCCTTGCTCGTCAGCAGTAAGCCTAAGCCCTTCTCCCAGCTAATCGGCGTCCTCAGCTCCCTCCGGCAGCTCCCAGGCTCGCCAGGCGGCTTCAGAGCTCAGGCAGCTCCTGCTGCAGGGCTGGGAAGCTCGTTATTGAACGGATCCAAGTCGGGTTGATTCGCTGTGGTGGCGAACTGCGCCGCGTTTCTCGTGTCGGCGCCGCTTCTACAGAGGTGGCGAGGCGGGACGATAGACGATAAACACGCGGTGGGCGGGCCGGTTTTCTCCCTCCTCTCCCCGTTCGGCGGTGCAGTTTGAAGCTCTCCCTTCCTCCTCCTTCTCTCCCTCTCTTCTACTCGTTCCGCGGTTCGGTTTGAAGCTGTGCCGCCCGCCTCCGCCCATCATCCATCAGTGTGGCGAACCCGCCTCCTCAGGGCTGTATCGTGTATCGGCTCCTTGTTTGCTGAAGAAGTCTCTGTAAGGCTAGTTACTAGGCCTAAGAGAGTTGTAAATAGCATCGCTGCACGATTAAGGTCGATCTTCGCATCGGAAAGCAACGGGATACAAGAGCAACGTCTTCTATATGCCTGTGCGGCAGCTGACCAGGCCAGCATCTCTCATCCCTCGTCCCATAACCATCTTCAGCATGCCCTCAGACTAGGAACTATCCGTAATTGTCATGTTTCTTTGTTCATCTCTGTGTCTCGTCTCCGTAATAGTTATGCCATTAGCCATATGTATGGTAGGGAAGGTCCGCATACGGCGCTATCTGACTGGGAGCTGGTGTTCTGTACTGTAGGTCGCTATCTCTCCCAAGTTTGTACGAAGATGACACGTCGTTAGGGGCGTCCCTATTGTTTGTATCGGCGGTTTATGAACAATGGACGGTGGCGAATCCTTAATCTGGTGACACAGGACGAATGCTGCTGCGTACCCACCAAGGTTGGGAGCGGTGTTAGTCCGATCCTATGTTATGCTAACGGTAACCGCTATAGTCACCTTGGAATGACAAGGGCGCTTGGCTCCTCACTCCTGATTCGCACGAGTTAGCTGGTCCTCGATTTCCGTCTTTTGGCATCTAACCTATTTCTCTGCCGGCTGACAGGGCCTCGGCTCTCACCCATTTGCGGTCTCTTACGGGTCCTGTGTTTGCCACCTGGGGCCCTGCACTGGTTCCATGTCTGTTCTAGACACCGTCTCGGCGCGCTGATTCCTGGTATTTTGCCACAGTCCCGGACTCCGGATCTGTTTTGTTGATGGTCCGTGGTCCGCCGCCGGTGGTCCCCTGTCACTCCTGAGTGGGTCCTGGTCCGGTCCAGTCCGGCTGCCACCTTTGTCGTCCGTCTGACGCGTCACCCGCCCACACTCAGCCGTCACGGACAGACAGACCGACCAATAGATGGACGGCATTGCGTGACGAGCGCTGCTCGAAAACAGCGCCCGGCACCGCGGGGGAGGGGGCCGGGCCGCACCTGACAGTGCACGGGTGGCGGGGCGGAGTTAGGTGGAAATGGTTTTACATGCGATATTTTAATAAGTTGGCGTTACCTTTACCCTTATGCCAGACATCGTGTCTAATTTATATTTATAGAAAAGAAACAAGAGGCTAAATTGGTCACTCGTGAATTAGCTGGACAGATTGTAATACCAATTACATTTTCAAAGTCCTCGCACATGAAGGTATGCATTGCTGCTGATCTATGTCAATGACCAGCTGCTTAGAAAGGCGGACCGGATGGCGGGACAGGTGATTCCCTGTTTTAAAAGTGAGCTTGCTGACAGACAATGTAAAGATAAGCTCCTGACCGCTTAGCTAGGGGTCAATGACTACCAGCCTATTGTTGTGTCGTCCTAACTCTATTGTTCAAAAGTTTGGAGCGTTTTGTCTGATGCGGTTACGCAAGTTTCACCATTCGGCAATCTCACTTCCATATCGCAATGTTGCATGCCGTGCATTTTACGTAAGCTCTCGATATTGGCATGAATGTGGTTTTCATTCTTGGTATGCCTTCATTCTTCCAAGACGGGACATATGTCTGGTATAAGCTGAGCTTCAGTACCGTTCAAATGTTCATCTCGCCTGAATCTACCTCGCCTCGGCGTCTCCTATTGAGCCTCCTGTCCACCGCGTGTTGTGTGTGGGCCTCCCTCCGCTGTTCGTAGCGCGACCATTCGACTGCAGGCTGGACCGTCCGTCCCGCGCCGCTATAACCAGCGGGGGCGGCTTGTCTCCGGCGCGGCTAGATAAATGTGTTGATCCGCCCCCACGACAGCACAGAGATGGACAGTGGAGACGTATAGAGGGCAAAGGACACGCCCAGCATTACTTTGACCCCGCCCACTGCCGATGGTTGCTCGGCGACTGTCGTTTATTCGCTACTCTTGAGAGGTAATCGTGGACAACGACCAGCTGAAAATACCAGAAAGCTATCCGTGGATTGCTGGGTGACTCCGCTATGTGGTGCAAGCAGTGATTACCCGGTTGCAGGCGCCACACGTGTCATCATTGCGGCGGCCCCACATAAATCCCTGATTGCAGACGGGTGAATTGGTTGGAAATGCTCTGACAGGGTGCTGAGTTATGCCAGGGATAAATACCGTCATGTCGCGGCTCGGGGATTATTTGTAGGTGACAAGACGGAACTCGGTGTTCACACTTCCTCTATGGGGTCAGGTCAGGTCGGCGAGAGTCGCCGCGCGCCGACCCGGAGTTGGTGCTTGGAACTGGTGCTTGAAGTTCATGCACGGCGTTTATGTTTGGAATTTGTTCTTAAAGTTGTACTCAGGTGCTGCTATTTGAAGTAGAGGTCTCCTTTAGTTCGGCCGTGGTGTTCTCGAGATTGGCACTGGATGAGAGTTGTTGCCACTCCAATCCGTATTCACAAAAATCCGTGTCCACAATGTCGTGCTGATAGAAGTCATCTTCTCTGTTCAACCACCAACCCCAGGTGAGTGGGTGTGACTTCACCGACGACTCTGTAAAAGGTGGTAAACACCATCAGCTCGTCCCTCCCCGGCCCAACCATCGGAGCCTCGTCCGAACAGTGGGCGTTACAGGGAAGGTAAGTGCCGGCCTCTCGTACCGGTAAGTGCGCCTTCCTTTGGTGCCGGTGTTCACCATTATCTGTACCCATTGCCGATGATTGGGTCAAAGCGTTTTGTTCGACAATCACCTGTGTTTTGTTCAGTGTGAGGTGTTTTCGTGTGCTATTAGTGGTAAGTGTTTTGTTCGTCCATTAGGCCGAGCAGCTGTGGTTTGACCGTGATGTTCTGATCATTAACCGCGCACCCCCCAGTTAACCCGCGGCTCCGCCCCGCGCCATTTATTGTCTCGGCGCGCCCTAATCGTCGCGCTGTGACGTAACCCCCCCCCCGCTGTAGGGGGGGGGGGGTCACTCAGAGATGGCACTGCTCCGGTAGACACGCGACTGGTTATGCATTGCTGTCCGAACCCCGGTTATTAACGCTTGCGTAAACCGGGGTGTGTGTACCGTGATAAAATGTTGCAGTTGCTAGCTGACTGTCAACTTGGTGGCCTTGAGACAGCTGATTGGTTTAGGTGGCCTTGAGCAGCCTAGTGTGATATCCAAACCAGTTTGTGTAATATCCAAACTGCTGGAAAAAGTACTTGCTAGTGAACTTCAGCTGTTTATTTAACTTCATTCGCCAAAATTGTGGGAATGCCAATGGTACGGTATTCTCATCTGACTAATTTGACCGTTGAAATCAGTGACCTGACCTGACCTGACCTGACCTGACCTCTTTCCCCCGCAGCTGCCGGGTGACATATCGCCGCTGGGCGCCCCCGGGCAGCGCGAGAGCCGCCATGTCAACATTATCGAGGTGGGGGACGAGGGTGCCGGAGTCACCGTCACTCATATGTCGGTGGGGGGTCGTGGGCTGGCGCAGCAGCCGACAGAAGAGCCCATCGTCGTCGAACCCGAGGATGATGTGAGTAGGGGAGAGAGGGGGAGAGAAAGAGAGAGCGAGAGAGAGAGAGAGCATGGGAGCTGTTTGTTACTAGCAGCAGAGACGAGAGGGTAGGTCGGCTGTGTCACAATTGAGATAGTTGGCCTTTGACGGAAACGATACCTGTGCATTCCTCCAATGTATAACAATGATTGATTTCAGTACTGCCGAGTAATGTCGTGTTTGCAATGCATTGTCAGTTGCCGTGATGCCCACTGGCTTCAGTAGTTACCGCGTCTCAAACGTGAAAGCCCACGACCTTCAACATACTGGCCATAATCTATAAAAGCCTCTGTTAATTATTAGTTTGTCTCCGAGCCCATCAGTATCCCATCAAATAAGCCACTGGCCCGTGGCGAATGGGGTGTTTTAACGGGCGGCTACTGCAGACCAATATTTCATTGGAACTGTACTCCCCGCGGCAGGGGTGCGGTCCCGGGAGACTGAAGAAGAGATATACCCCCCCCCCCCCGTAATACAGCTGTCCAGCCCTGGGCCGCCCTTCTCCAGTCTGGTCAGCAGTGCAGAATGGTTTGGGGAGGAGTTGGTACGGCCCGGTCGACCTTGGGAAGTCCCGCTCTGATAGATACCCAGAGGGGGGTTGTAACTCATCGTACCGTGCCGTCCGCCGCCAGGATGTAAATGAGCTGTAAATGAGGGGGGCTTGTGAACACCGCTGATCTGAACTCATGCCAGGTCTGTTGTGTAAGCAATCGTCCCAGTACCCGTTAGACTAGTGCCACCAGCTTAGTGGTTTCCCGACAGAAACATATGCAACTGGCTGGAACGAGTCCAGTGTAGCAACCCGGGTGACATTGCTTTGTTGATTTGCACTTGCTAATGAAGGCTAACGAAAGGAGATTCGATCTTTTCATTTGTGCCAAGGTCTGTCATATGAATGACAGACGTCCCTCAATGGGTTGATTGGTGTTGATAGTGTCAATGCAATCGGACCCTGTTTTGATCATTACGGCTAACGACAATGGTTGATCCGCGCCGCTTGGGACAGCCTGCAGCTGCAGTTGACATTTCAAATGGCATCATTGATAGGTGTTGCTACACTGCTGCTGGTTTGTACCACTTGTTTCTCAATGTTATGTTAATATTTTTTGTAATGTTAATAGTATATCAGTATGATGTAAGCTAATTCTAGACCACTTATCTGCCAACTTTCGCTCTTTTCGGGTTATTTTGTGTCCCTGTGCAGTATTTTTCTGATTACTTCATCTCAGGCTTTACATTATCCTCGCTCAACGGCCAATGATCCGGCATTACCAACCCTGACCCCCGCTAGTCCTCATTGTAACCCCTTTTCCCTTATGACCCTCTGTGACTTCCCTCTGACCCCTTTGACCTGCCCTATTCCCCTGTAAGCCAGCCTCCGATGGTGCCCCTGCGGCCGAGCCGCCGCTCTGACCCCCATACTGACCGCTCTGACCCGACTGACCTGCCCCCCCCCCCCCCCAGGAGCCTCCGATGGTGCCTCTGCGGCCGAGCCGCCGCGCCACGGCCGTCGAGTACCGTGACTCGGCCTACGAGTCACACCGAGTCTCCCAGCTCAGCGGTATGACTCTGGACAACTTCAGGATGATCGCCGTGCTGGGACGCGGACACTTCGGAAAGGTGGGAATGGGAGGGAAACGGACTGGACACAGAGGGGATGGGAGAAACAGAGGGCAGAATACATCGAAAACTGAGCTGAGGAGCGGCTGGGATATAATACATTGGGTGATGTTTGTCTGATAAATAAATGCCAAAGAACGAGTGAAAAGGGGTGTCGAGAACCAGACTTTGGACTGGGGTCCAAAGACTCGATAAATATTATGTCATCAACTGATTTCGTCTCAAACCCTCCACTTAGTGTCTGGAATCGGTCAGGAAACCGTTCGCTTCTCAATGTTCAATGGAATGCTCTGGATGCAAGCAGAGTTTTTATTCAATTCATACGATTCTGTTGTCTCTGGTTTGTTTTCACCTCCTAACCAACCCGTTCTGGACAGGTGATTCCAGTACCGCAACACGGGCGAGTACTACGGACTGGTATCACTAATCCCCCCCCCCCCTCCACAGGTGATTCTGACTCAGTACCGCAACACGGGCGAGTACTACGGGCTGATACACTAACCCCCCCCCCCCTCCACAGGTGATTCTGACTCAGTACCGCAACACGGGCGAGTACTACGGGCTGATACACTAACCCCCCCCCCTCCACAGGTGATTCTGACTCAGTACCGCAACACGGGCGAGTACTACGCCATCAAGGCGCTGAAGAAGGCCGACATCATCTCCCGCGACGAGGTGGAGTCGCTGCTGGCGGAGAAGCGCATCTTCGAGGTGGCCAACTCTGTACGGCACCCGTTCCTGGTCAACCTGTTCAGCTGCTTCCAGACTGAGGTACGGAACACCGGGGAGGAAGAGAGAGAGAGAGGGAGGAAGTGGGCAGGAAGGTGGTTGAAAGGGATAGAGACGTATCACGTAGGCTCAAGATCAAAGATAGCTAGGTTAAGGTTTGCTTGTGAGGGATAGGTGTAAATTCTAACGTGTAGAAAAAAACGCATGGTGCGATAGATGAGATAATTTTCCACGATATATGGGGCCTAACAAAGGGATGTAATAAGAAAATCAAAATATTCGTGAGTTCCATGACGCACAGTGCGAGCGGGGAGCGTTCCGAGCTCGCCAGTGCTCCGCACACTGATCCGTCTGATCAATGTCCAACTCTTGGCCGTCATGGCCCGTTTGAGAGCCGCAGCCTGGACTAGGAGTGTACCCTGTCCAGTGTCTGGTCTGTTTCGGGACGGGGTATACTCTGTTGCTGTGACCGTATTTTGTGCTAATGAGACACTGGTTAAACGGGAGGCAAATGGGGGCGCTGACAGCAGCTCGCAGCCAGTGGGTGGGAGATGGCTCTGCGAACACCCTAGTCTGGTTCGGTCCGTCGACTGCGTGTTCGTGTTTCACACCCCTGTATAAGGAATACGAATCAGTTATACCATTCCGGCAGTTGTCTAGACTATCACGCTTTCGCGGAGCCAGCTGTCTTAGCTATAGCAGTTACACAAAGTTCGAGATAAGTCAGTGAAGTTTTTCTCTGGTACGTGATTTTGTGATTTGATAATGAAGTATGTTGCCTCCTCCCTGTCTATCCATTACAGAGTCACGTGTGTTTTGTGATGGAGTAACTGTACCCCTATTTCAGAGTCACGCGTGTTTTGTGATGGAGTAACTGTACCCCTGTCCACAGAGTCACGTGTGTTTTGTGATGGAGTACGCGGCCGGTGGTGACCTGATGATGCACATCCACTCTGACGTGTTCACCGAGCCACGCGCCGTGTTCTACGCTGCCTGCGTGGTGCTTGGCCTGCAGTACCTGCACGAAAACAAAATCATTTACCGGTAGGTGACACTCACCGCGGATTCTGGTCTCGTATCTCTCCTGCCACCGCCCTCACCTGTATCCTAGTCCAGTATTATGTTGTATTCCAGTTCCATTCACTAATTCCACCTTGCTTTCTTGGTCAGCCCCAGTTCAAGCTGTTGCCCTTTCTCTAGCTCATAGTCATATTTCTAGCCTACATTCTTGCCCTTTCATTAGCCCTAGCGCTCGTACTCGCCCTTCCTGTTCTCTTTTCCTCGCCTTCCTCGGTCCTCGCTCTGGACCGCAGCCGCAGCCGGGCTGGATAGTGGACAATTTTTAAGGTTAATCACCGCCCTAGTGGCGTTGTTTCATGTATACGAGGCTGTTTCATCATGCAGGTCTGCGTGTACTGGCACGTGCCACTGAAATCCGACCTTGAGCTTTAACCCCTCCCCCACCCCCGTGTGCCGCTCCTCCGACCGGATGGGATTATCCCCCCTCCCTCCCCCACCCACTGTAGATTATCCCCGGCTCAGACGGGATCAGTGCCGTGTTGGGAGTGAATGTGTGTGGAGTTATGCGTACGGCTCAGACAGTAGCTGCAGCTGGTTAACGATGGGATTTTCAGTGTGAGATAGGACTGAGTATTTGCATGAAACCTAAGGTCGTTGGTAAGCATTATTGGGCTTTAGTGATCACTGATCATCATCGTCCCTCCATTTTATTAGCACGATTATGTTCCTTTGATTATTTTGCGCCCATTAGTTTTTTTTTTTGTAAGCGGGTGCGTTTAACACCAAAATTGCAGCAGAATTAACCGATCTCCTAGACGAATGCCTTACTGTTTTTTACACTGCTCCCATCTCAGCTGAAGAAGATGTCTGGTTCTTGTATCGTTTCTATCAATGCTACCTGAACTGACCTGACCTGACCCGCCTTTCTCTCCCTCTTCAGTGACCTGAAGCTGGACAACCTGCTTCTCGACACGGACGGCTACGTCAAAATCGCCGACTTCGGTCTCTGTAAGGAAGGTATGGGCTACGGCGACCGTACGGGCACCTTCTGCGGCACGCCAGAGTTCCTGGCGCCCGAGGTGCTCACCGAACAGACGTACACGCGCGCCGTCGACTGGTGGGGGCTGGGGGTGCTCATCTTCGAGATGCTGGTCGGCGAGTCTCCGTTCCCGGGAGATGACGAGGAGGAGGTGTTCGACAGTATCGTCAACGACGAGCTCAGATACCCGCGCTTCCTGTCGCTGCAGGCCATCGCCATCATGCGCCGGGTGAGTGCTGGGTACTGCGGTACTGGGTACTGGGGGGAGTGTTTGGTACTGGGTACTAGGGGTGGGTACTGGGTACTATACGCTTCCTGTCGCTGCAGGCCATCGCCATCATGCGCCGGGTGAGTATTCAGGAGAGCGAAGCTGGGTGATGTAGGCAGAGCCATCTGTTGGGGCAGAGTATAAATTGTATTACACGTGGCCACTAGATGCAAGCGATTAGCGGAGTGCTTTTTTGGCAGCGATGTTGGAGGCATTCAGTGAATTAAACTGAGGTCTGAGAGAAGCTCCATGAGTGTAACATTTGTTTCTGTTCGTATATTACATCAAGCTGTGTGTTCCATCAAGCATATGAAAGTATCACGCTATCATTTCGTATATCAATTGTTTATCCCGGCGTATTGTATTTAGTTGTCTATCTAGACATCGTCTTTATCTGCCTTCTCCCCTCGTGACCCACCCATGACACCCCCCCTCTCCCCCTCCCCTCCGTCAGCTGTTGCGTAAGAACCCGGAGCGCCGTCTGGGTGCCAGCGAGCGAGACGCCGAGGATGTCAAGAAGCAGACCTTCTTCAGCGGAGTCGACTGGGAGGAGCTGCTCGCGCGACGCGTCCGGCCGCCCTTCGTGCCCACCATCGTGAGTGGAAGAGGGGGAGGTGCTAGGGGTGTAGCTCGTACCGGTTTCATGTCGGATGAGTGGGCCTTAGTACTTGACATGCTATTGTTTTGCTACCCTTTCTCTTTAGCTCTCTGCTGGTTTACATAGTTTACAATGCATTTACAAATACAGACTGTTGCGTAGTTATTCATTTCACACTTTGCTTATGTCCACCGCTGCTTCATTTCTTTGTTTAAATCTTACCATCTTGTTACAAGTTGACATTCATGGGCAAACCTCGATATTTTGACAAAATTTAGATAATGTGCCACCTCCAGTCTCTAACACCCCCCCCCCCCCTCTCTCGTCCCCACAGAAAAGCGTCGAGGACGTGTCCAACTTTGACGAGGAGTTTACCTCGGAGCGGGCCGTCCTGACGCCGCCCAAGGAGGCGCGCGTGCTGACCGGACCCGACCAGGCGCTGTTCCGCGACTTCACCTACACGGCCGACTGGTGCTAGCTGACCGAGGGGACTCGGCTGAGGCGAGCCGGGGACTGGGGGGCTCAGCCGGGCTGGGGTAGTACTTCCCTGCCGGGCTGGGGAGGGCTGTCCGACGGGCTGGGTAGGGCTGCCCTGCCGGGCTGGGGCTGATGGCTTGGTGGCTGAGGTCTCTAAGCCCGCTGGGCCCGAGATAGCCCTGAAAGTCTGACAAGCAGCTGTTGCTAGGGCTGTCCCGCCAGGCTGGGCGCAAAGCTCGATAGGCTAAGCTCTGCCGCCGGTGGGAACTGCGCCTAGACTGCCAGGCTCCGACTGCTCTTTCGAAGGCTTGGGGTGTCTCCAGCGCCACCTAGACTGCCGACCTACCGACGCCTTCTAAAAGTCAGCCACCACAGTGCATGAGACGGACGGAAGACGGGAAGACGGACTGCAAGACGGAGACGGATAGACGGATAGACGAGACGGCGACAGTGTTGAATAGTGAGATCGTGATATGGACAGAACACACACGTGTTGAAAGACTTGGATCCCACAGTGTTCACGGACAGACTGATGAAGACAAGTGTTTTACGTTGGACTCGCAAAGACGCTCGCACGGGGGAAGAGCGTAGGCGCCAGCGATGAGGACGCCATCTGTTGTAGAGAAGCTTGATGATGACAGACTCAGACAGACCTTTGGACTGGCTCGAGGGGCGTCTTCAAATGGACAGTTGGACGCTTTCGGACCGATCCATTCGTCCTAGGACAGTTGAAGCGCATTGGAAGGGCTCGATTTCAGGCGCCGTAAATCGACAGTGTGATCAGACTGGTCGAGGGGGCGCTGAGGGCGCAGCCCGGTGGCAGTCCCGGCTCACAGCGGCGTCAAACCCCAGCCCGGGAGTCCCCATTGACTGTGCTGACGGCGGGGGCGGATCGACCCCCCCCCCCCCCCGGATAGAGGGGTGCGAAATGAAGGCAGACTGGTGGCAAATGTGCTTGTTAATGCTGAGAGCGCGCGACGCTGCGCCGCCGCGCCGCGACGACGGCGACGTCTATTTTGTGTTGTGTAAAACGCTCTATTAACCGGTGTTATTGCTTGTGGAGGGTGCTGTGACACCCCCGCGTCCCCCCCCCCCCCACTCCCGTAGGCAGTCTAGTGAATGTGTGGTGCAGCGCCGTGCTGGACGGCGCACCAATGGTGCCTTGTCAATGTGAAAGCGAGCCGCCCGCCTCCCGCCGGCGGACGGTGGCGCCAAATTGTTACACGAGAAACCGCGCGCCGCCGCCGCCCGGTCTGTTTTGTACCGCAACGGCGCTGACCGTGGACAGAGCGAGAGAGCGAGAGAGAGAGAGAGAGCGGTTTGACTTCATTTTGTATAATAAAACCGACACAAAAAAAATGGAGAGTTTTTGGATGGGACGGTGTACGGAGTAGTAAAGTAATCTTGGGTGTAATGGTGGAAAGCTGTGGAAAATAGGGGGTGTCATCGTGCGGATCCTCTTAGTGAACGAATTAACCTCGATCCGGATGATAAAGCAGGATAGCACTCGAAAATGGTTTGGTAAGTCACTCGCTTCAATTTACATTGTGATAGCTTTAGCGAATTGGCGTTTTGCGTAGACTGAGACTGAAAACTGACTCTGGAGAGACTAGAATGGTCTCCCCAGTGCAGTGCGTTCGGCAACGGCTCTGAGTAAGACGCACTCTCGTACAAAGTGGTATCGCCCCCTCCCTCCCATTCCTGGTGGGGTAGGCTAAACTTATCCCGACGCGAGAGAACTACGCCAAATTTGCACAGCACTTGAAGGATGCTCGGAATCAGCCCTTGAGCGTCGTCAAACTCGAGCAGTGTTGGCGGAACTTCAAAGCTGAGGGCTGTGTGTAGCTGCGGGGCTCTATAAGCCGGGAGGGCTGAGTTGACGGAGCGCAGGGCTGTAGGACTGAGAATATTTGAGAGTGAACACAGTCTGAAGAAGGAGAGAGTGGCACGGACAGAACTCCAGAGGACACAAGAAGGACTGAGAAGTTGGAAAAAAAGTATCTGAGGTTTTATAGCGAATGAGGACTGAACAGAAGGGTGTGACTGAAGACACAACTGAGCGGTCGCATGAGCCTCGGGACTGGGCGAATACTGGACAATGCTCTGAAGACTAAGGACCGGAAGCCCGAGTTGATACGAAGTCGGCAAGGACTACAGAAGGGCAGGAACAGTCCAGTGAATGCAGGCACTATACATAGGTTGTGCGTGCATACTGAGAACAGTGACAGGAATCAGAGAGGCGGCATGCTGGGTAATGAGTATTGGCCTACCGCAGGGGGGGGGGTCATTATTTCCCTGCCTTCCGGCGCCGTGTTACTCATTATAGAGACACACCGGGTATCTGGTTACTGGTTAGGTACAGAAATGGACGCACAGGGACGGACCGAACCAGTCCAGTGGCAGAGCTGGGTGAGAGAAAGAGAGAGAGAGAGAGAGAGAGAGAGAGAGAGAGAGAGGAGAGAGAGAGAGCGCAGTGAGAGAGCGCGCGCAGTGTGTGAGAGAGAGAGGAGAGAGAGCAGAACCGATATAACACCGGTGTGGCTTCGTGTGCCTACCATAAGTACTCGTATATGGGATAGACAGCGGATGATATCCTGCTGAAACCTTAGAAGTGCATCATAAGTGGTGGTGCGTGTTCGTCGGGAGAATGCATTTGTGTGCGGAAACCGGCCTAGCGTTTGGCGGGGTGTTGAGTCACATTTCGGGAAACGTGTTTTAGATTCCTTCAATTCTGTCGGCCATCCATCCATTCGACCTGAAACGCCCACCGTCAAATACCACAGAACACTACATTCAGATGTTGGCTTTAGAAACATGTAACATTCATCGCGCTCGGCAGGTGCTCACAGGCTCGAGCTGATCAACTTCTCAGCGCGACGTGAGTTGTAGCACAACCATCCATACAAACTCATCACGATAGGTACAAACAGAAAACAGTCAGGGTCCAAATACCACACAATCGCTATCACTACCACAGCGCTCTTTCGCTTCAGTGAAAACAGCCAGGACATCCACTCCGCTGCACCACGCCCTAACGAGCATCGAGCCTCCTGAGAATCGCTCTAGTAAGCCAACGCCGGTTACCTAGTATATCTTTCCTTCACCAGAGTAAAGAGCTCACAGCGTCAAGTACAAAAATAGCGAGGTTTCGAGTGATAGCACTGGCTGTACCTATGGGAGGTGCGATCGGGATATGAGTGAAAGGCTTGCATCGCATCCTCTTTCACAACATATTTAAAAAGTTAAACCGTCGGGCTATCGGCGAAATGCTAGGTATGTGGTTTCAAGAGCTATCGGTTTACATGTTTTGCACGAAATAGTGATCATTAAAAAAACTTCTCCTTCTTACTAGTGTTTTAAACTTTGAAGAAAATATCGGATTTCTATGGGCTTATAAGGCAGAGGGAAATGTCAAACGCACCACTCGCACAGTCCTTACGGCACAGACCTACCTAGGGTACAAATGGGGAACACGCACTTTGCCTACATTCCTCAGTCGCTCATCTCAACATGATATGAACACAGTTCGCACGGGTCATGGAGTCATCCAACATGTATCCCCGACGTGGAGCTAGTCAGTTCTCTGATGGTGCGACAGCCCCCCCCCCCCCCCCGTCTGTGCCCCATCCCCCAGCCAACCCTCCATCAGCATCTTGTCCTCCCCTTTTTTCCTACATTAACATCTGGTCATCTGTTCACATCACCGCAGTGCACACACAAACCTAAAGAACATCACTCTAAAAGTAGGTCCTCGACATTGCGCTGAATCGCGCTGTCTCCATTCTGGAGACAGAACTTCGCAGGCAGGCTGCCACTGAGATCCATGAACAAGAGTCGGACAGTGGGGGAAACATTCCGTCAGTCCACTGAGGGCGGGGAAGCCGCACGTTCTGTGGCACGGACACGTCACTTTGGGGGATAGCCAGGCGGCTTACAGAAGACCTTCGAGATAGAGCTGTCTCATGAACCTGCAGCAGTCCCATAACAGATGCAGGTCGATGTGGGTGCCGCAGGCCCACATCGCGATTCGTGGCGGTCACAGTCTCAGTTTCCGTATACAGAGGACCTCTTGAGATCTGTCTAATCAGGTGGATTAAAGCATTGGAGCGCTGTACCTATCACCGGTTCTAGAAACGAATTCGTAAATGATAGCCTTGTGCTGTGCAATGGGTACCGATTTCACGTTTTCAAATTGGCAAGAGACACAAAAACGTAACGCCAAACAGCAGCGCGTACGTCTTCGGACATCAACTTACCAGTTTTGAGGTCTCTGAACAAATAAAAGCAGTTTAAGTAAACAGGGGCCGCAGTAGCAGTCCCACATAATATCCTTTTTGGAAGAGCTTTTTATCATTTTAAGCGGCTTTAATTACGTTGTTCGAGAGCCGCACAAGGAGCCATCATTTGGCTACCAACGCGTCCCTTTGAAGATTATTTGATGATTTGACGGAAAAGAAATGAACCAAATTAGCATTCCAATCAGACTAAAAACATGCAGCGCAAGATAAGCATGCCCGTCGAAAACTTCTTTCAGAATACTGAAATTACGTGTGAGGGAAGACTCTAAGCGCAATAAAGGCCCGCAATTAAATACCACTTTAACCATCCTATCTGCCTTAGGAATACCTATAACTCACGTAGAACAGAAACACCCTCTTCCCCAGAGCTATTTCAGACCATCAGAAGAACCCGCAGCGGATGTCGAGATGTCACAGCTAACCACATCCCCAGAGCTCCTTCAGACAATCAGAAGGACCCTCGGCGTATGCCGAAGCAGGAGAAGAAGGTACAGACGATGGCACGTAACCTCCGCTCCCAGGCAGTGCGTCTCCGCTGTGAGGAGGCCGCCGCCGCTCCGCACGGGAGGGAACCGGACCGGTCCGACTCAGCGCCGACGAACGGCATCTGTGAAATAAGGGGAGGGGTGGGGGGTCAGAGTTGGAGGGAGAGAGGGAAGAGTTGAGGGAAATGGGCTCAAAGTTGGGAGGAAAGAGGGTCAGAGTCAGAGCATGGATATAGACTGGACTGCGCATACAATTGCCAGAACAAGCTAAACGAGCAGATGAACTCTGCACGGTGTATGTAAGTGCAACCTTCAATTACATTTTCGACAAGCATTTGGTGAATCAACGATGTCTCTACTTTTGCAGAGAATGTAGCCAAGAGGCTGTATGAAACCCCCTTTTCACACCAAAATGCAATGTATCTTTAAATCACAACGGCTTATCACCATCTCATAACGTCCATCCACCAGCTCCCGTCCCGCCTCTAAAACACCCTCACAAGCCGTGCGGCCACAAAAGCACCGCCACAGGGCTCGGGTCGATGGTTTGCAGCGGCCTGATGCGACCTGTCACCGCTGGGAGCGGCCGGGGTGCCGTGTTATTGGCGAGCAGAGGTCATCCAGCGACACTGGACGTCGGGACAGGACCGAAATAGAATGGTGGTGGTATGGACGGAGCGTCGGTCGTAATGCTTGGAGACGTTTCACTGGCTTTGTCGTGCAGTTTTAGTGGTGGTCCGAGGAGGCAAGTTAAAGGTAGTGTGCCACCTTTGAAAGATTTCCCATTTTATTTTTCCAAGGGTAAGAAGTTTCTGTTTTTACCTAATATCGCAAAAAAAAATCAAAAATGGGCCTAGAATAGTGCCTTTTTCGCCTAAAAGTTTATCGTTTTTTCGATATGTATAACAACTGTAGTGGGCTGACCTGCAAACAGGCGTCGGCAACAATCGCGAATGCGGCGCACATGTGACAATAAGCAAAGGTCATTATAGAGTTACGACGTACGGGAATGAGTTATCAGCTGTCTAATCGTAGACAACACAATGTCGAGTCTTAAACTGTAAGCCTGTATTGGTATTGTTTCTTTTATTTGGCTGTCGAAAATTATTTATGGTTTGAAATATGATTTTATGTAAAATAATTGATATGAAAAAGCCGTCTCTTAAGTTATGACCCCATTTCACCACACGCAAGTGGCAGAAATGACAATGATCAGCTGACGCATTTTTCTTGGCCGAAGTCAGAGCGCGCGGCCCGACGCACCACCACCGCACCAAAAAGTATGAGCAGAAGCCGCGCCCAAAGCCAGGGCCCCGGTAACGTGAGGTAGCCGAGTCGGGGCAGCGTGCGCTGACCCAAGCCGGGGCCGCAGCTTTGGGCGCGGTCTACCGCATCCCCGCGGGCAGCCCCGGGCTATCACATGACACCGGGAGGACGCGCGGCCCCGGCTTGGGTCAGCGCACGCTGCCCCGACTCGGCTACCTCACGTTACCGGGGCCCTGGCTTTGGGCGCGGTCTACCGCACCACCTAACAGGCGTGTTCGAAACCGCAGGAGATGCTGATGAACGGGTTTATCGAAACTTGATTGGATGAGCATATCGGTAATAGCGATTTCAGTGTGTGCATTTATTGTTCATAGTGGTGTGAAATGTGGTTGGGGTACGACCGACAAGCCGTCGGGGCGAATTTCGCACTGGGGTACTCAAAATTTGAAGAATTTAACCCTCGCCCGCACATGGGGGGGGGGGTGGTTGCCACCCCCCCCCCCCCCAGGTAGTCTTTCTGCTCTGCACTCAACATTTTTAGAGCTAGAAGGCTGATTTTTCGTATAGCTGCTCCTCTATCCTTTCTTGATGTCCACTGAAAATTTCAAGTTTCTGTGATTTTTGGTTTCGGAGATATGACCTTGTTTTTCAGGTCATGTCATGACCCAAATGGCCAATTCTCAACATCTTTCACTTGCCATGGGCCTTGTGAGCTTTTGACACCCTGATTTCGGCCTTTTTTGCCAGTCTTACCTCCCACCTATCATGGAACATGTAGTTCGACGATGTACAGGGGTCAAGGTCAGGGTCAAGGTCAACCTAGGTCATCTAAGATAATTGCGTTTTAGGCAAGCTGAATTTACTTTTTGTGAAGTTTTTTGACTGCATTTTTGGTAAAAGCTTCTCAGATCATGATTTCATGTAATATGGACCCAAAAACAATCGGTGCACACATCAGTATACACACAGACACACACAGACATACAAACACATATAATTGACCTTGACCTAACTTGACCTGAAATGACCTCAGCAGCAAAATTATGGTCGGGTAGTGTGACAAAGAGGTTCTAGCTGGCTTGGCACCAGAAAACAGCATCGTCATCGGTATTTGATAAGCAGCGCACTTGATATCCAACGGTGACCCAAAACAGCAATATTTTTTAGTTTGACCTGACCTGGAAGGTCAATGATTGACCTGAGAAGGTAAAACTGGGTATCGTTGGATTCGTCTCTTCCCAAAGAATCTTTTTGGTCTTTACTGCTAAGCTCTATCTCCAACAGGAACGAAATGGCGCGGGGGGGGGTGGCAACCACCCCCCCCCCCCCATGTGCGTTCTAGGATGGGAAAATAGCATGTGCGGGCGAGGGTTAAGACGTTTCCATGAGTTTTGAAGGTATGGATAAGTTATAAAAATCCGGTTCTCTTTATCTGGGCCATTAACTCCATACGGTCCAGGAAAGCTGGCACACTACCTTTAATTACTTAGGTGGCTGGTGGCTCGCTTTGAGGACGGTGGTCCTTTAGGCGAGCGCTAAAAAAAGAGAGATAAAAACGCCACAGTCCATAATTTTAATTATACACCAAGCGGACCCTAACTCATCAGTAACACAGACCAGTGCCTAACACAGCAAAGACCGCAGGGTCCAATTTGACAGAGATAAGAGTCTCAGCTCGGTATCCATAGGGTCTGAGCTCGACAGACTGAGAGCGGACCAAATCCTCACCTCGGAAGCAAACAAAACCTTTTCTCCGATCCGAACGACACAAACCAGGGTCTTCGCCCGACACCGGGCTCGGCTCGACAAAGTACAAGGCCTATCTCTACAGACGCAGGACTCGACCCAGGACTCAGCTCTGTATAGAGTTCTTCGCTAGGCGCAGCATAGGCTCAGCTCAGTTTTTCACTCGACTCAGGGCTCAGCTCGGCACCGGCTCAGCGCCAGCCTCGGTGTCGTAAAGCGTGGATCGTTATCGATGGACCGCCGGCAGTGACCGGTTTATGATTATTGGACGACGACGGGGCCGACGGCTCACCGGCATCAACAAACCGGTGCCATCGCAGGGAGCTCAACAAACCAGGTGCCATTGCAGTGAGCTCCTGGCCCCTGCACTCGGAATGGTATGGTTACTGAATGGTTATGGTTGCTCTGAATTAATGCGCGAAAGCCGGCTCATAATGTCGTGAATATTCAGAATATCTCACCAATGCCGGGAGCATTTCAAACATCCTAGGACCCGGCAACATTCGGACCAATCAGAGATTTCGAGAACATCAGAACTCTCGTTTTGAGAAGACATTCTGAATATCCGACCGTCTGCAGGTCAACAGTTAAAAGGTAACTGTGCTTCACAAGATATGGAGAACAAATACTCAGACTGCTCAGACTCTGAATTAATGTGCATAAGCTGGCACAAGAGGGTCTCAGATCCTTGATTAAGAGTCATCTCTTTCCGTTCCAAATGGCTGCAATAACACGTGCTGAACTTTCAGCGGGCGTGCAGGTGCAGTTCTTATTTACAGAGCATGCAGAGAATGTGCTTATCAGTGTAGATTGTAGGGTGGATGGTGACTTGGTTCTGCCATTCTCAAAAGATCACTTAAAGTGCTATGGCAACTGAGCCATCCTTATGCTTCCTCAAATACAACCTTTTCTCCAAACAATGCACCCTTAACTTGAAGATAATTCCCGAAGAAAATTTGATTATTCATGCATACAGAAAACAAACCACACCTTACACAAATTTACATGAATTTACGTCGCTCAATTTCACAGATTTTTGCCATTGAGCTATTTTCATCCCTACGTTAGGAAACCCACGGGCCATCAGTGCGTACGAGTATTTCCTACACCGGTGGTGCCTGCATTATTTATTAGTACACGTTCCGAATCACAGCACCCACAGTCAATTATTGATCGACGTGTTGGCACAACAATCACCATGCCCGAAGTGTTTGGCCTGGACTGCGTCTTGGCGTGGACAATGAACATCCAGTCAGCATCGCTGGTGACCCAACTGATCCTGTAGGGACTGAGGCTTAGTCCGTAACATTTTCCCAACTTTATGTGTTTCGTTCTATTGTTTGGGTTAGGAATTAACGAGGACTAGGGATTGTATGCATAATTTGATTTTGAGTTATGTCGCGTGGATGTTGAATGCCAACGACGAGGTCAAATATTAGCATTGTTGGGTTCATTTGCGTGTCAATTTCCTGGCGTGCTGTTGAATGGCAATCGTGCCTTTTTCATACATATTCACAATTCGCGTAAGTGTTGATTCAAGTCTCAGTATTGCCTATTCATTCATTCATTCAGCAAACATCTCTCTCTCTCTCGCTCTCGCTTTCTCTCTCTCTCTCTCTCTCTCTCTCTCTCTCTCTCTCTCTCTCTCTCTCTCTCTCTCTCTCTCTCTCTCTCTCTCTCTCTCTCTCTCTCTCTCTCTCTCTCTCTCTCTCTCTCTCTCTCTCTCTCTCTCTCTCCCTCTCTCTCTCTCTCTCTCTCCCTCTCTCTCTCTCTCTCTCTCTCTCTCTCTCTCTCTCTCTCTCTCTCCCATCCCCCTCTCACCTGAGCGGCGTCCTCCTCCTGTTTGACCCTCCTCCGGGCCTCCTCCCGAGCCTTTCTCAGTACATCCTGCACTACCTTGTTCGCCGCAGCCAACAGACTGGGATCGTTCCTCAGCTTCGCCCGTGCCAACTCCAGTGTTAGCTCGTCGGGACTTGGGGAGCCGTTTGCTGAAAATCAACAATGATAATGGGTTAAAGGTGGCGACGACAAAACGTTAACTTCGTGAAAGGTTTAGGTAGAAACGGTGGGCTCGATTTGAAAAGAAAACAAGAATTTGTATGCTAAAGCTTCGCTGAGCCAAGATGACAGCTGCGATGAAAGCATTCGCAGGACAGCTAAGTCGATAAATCGTTAAACCGGTGACGTTAGCGAACGCTGAATGCCAAGTAAATCGAATAAAACCATTGTTGACAATATGCTAAGGAGAAGTAGAATGACTTAGATAACTGACACTGTTTCTTCAAAACGAGGGAAGCTTTATTGCTGGTCCATGGGTAGCATTCAAGACGGCCGCCTAAGCTGAGTCAATCAAGACGGTCTTGTCTGTCTCACAATGTCTCACAATCATCTCCTATCCTCATCCCAACATGGCTTCCGTCCTCAACATTCCACAGAAACCGCTCTGCTGACCGTCACAAACCGCATCTTTTCAAACATGGACCGAGGTCACGTCTCCCTTTTGTGCCTTTTGGACCTCAGTAAATGTTTTGACATGATTCCTCATTCCCAACTCCTAACCAAGCTCCAGCTCTACAACATCGATCCTTCTTGGTTCTCCGCATACCTTTCCGGTCATACTCAGTCAGTCTCCATTTGTACTTCCTCCGGCAGCAGAGTGGCTTCTAAACCTCTTCCTAACACCATGGGAGTTTTCCAGGGCTCTGTCCTTGGTCCTCTGTTGTTCACAATATTCGCCAACGACCTCAGCCTGCACGCGCCGGACGCCCATGTGATCCAGTACGCTGACGATGCCCAAATCCTTATGTCCGACTTGAAACAAAACATCCCACTCCTCATCCAGCGCATGGAAAACACCCTGGCCTCCCTTTCATCGTGGTTCCATGCACACGGCCTTAAGCTCAACACCTCCAAAACCGAACTCCTTCTCCTTGGAACCAAGCAAAACACCCGCAACCTCGCCCCTGTCAGCGTACGGATCGGTGGGGAGACCGTTCGGGAGAGTCACACAGTGAGGAACCTGGGTGTGATTTTTGACCGGCACCTCACCTGGGATGCACATGTGAGTGACATCATTCGCAGGTGCACTGGCCTCCTGATCGGTCTCCGTCACCTGAGGCATTTCCTCCCGCAGCCGGCACTTCTAGCTGTTGTTCAGGGGCTGATCATCTCGCGCCTCAGGTACTGCGTGGCTGTGTACGGCAACGGGTCGGCCGCGAACGATACGAGACTTTTAAAAGTTCTTAACTTCGCGACTCGTGTCGTCACCGGTTTGAGAAAGTATGACCACATTTCTCGCGCCCGTAATGACCTGCAGCTGCTCTCGCCGCGACAGATGTTTGAGCTGAGGACTTTGACAACAGCCTACAATGTGCGTGCCAGTGGTGAGCCTGCCGAACTCGCCTCTCTGTTCACGACCTTTTCTGAAGCACGAACCTGTGAGCGTGTGACACGATCGGATTCACGCCTACGACCCCCTGCCACGCGCACAGTGGCCGGCCAACGCTCGTTTGGTTACCGAGCAGTGTCGCTGCTGAACCGGTTGCCGGTGGGGGCCATGGAGCTAGACTCGCGGGGCTTCAAGCGCGCTGCTAAGGCACTTGTTCTGTCGTAGCTTTTATGTGTACATGTGAGCGTGCAGGTATGACTGTGATACTATCTGTGATTTTTTGACAAGTTTCCTACCCATGTTTTAACTTTGTAACAACTGACACAGAATAGCCACGTCTGCACTGTGGAGTGTCTGCGGAAGTCGTAAATAAATAAATGAATAAATAAATAAAAAGACGGGGTCGAGCATGTTACATTGCATACGTTACGCTACAGTATTTGTGACGAAATAAGACTTGGCGTGCTCAACTGTCATTGCGGAGGGGCATGGACATTCTTTTGGCAGCAGCGCTCGCCGTCGCAAGTAACTAAATAACATTTGTCCAATATCTAACTTTCCTTTTACACGCAAGTTCTAATGTTCATTCTAGTACATCTGCGCACGCATGGGTGGAGAATGTTTGAAAAAGTTACCCCGGCCGGCGACCGATATAGTCGCGGGAAGACGATATACTCACGTTGTTCTCAACGGTCATCACCAAACCCCTATTCTGACGCATGGAATAGGATGCTGTGTTTGCTCAAGGATGAGCGTTGTATCCGACACCGTATTATTCATAACATTTTTGGAATGATCGAAAAGGCAATTTCCTTTTAAGTTATTATTTCTTTTTACTTAAACTTGCAATTTCTCACCGAACCCAAACCAAACCATATGCCATTTTGAGTACCTAAATGCTGCGTTTTCAGCTTTTTATTGTGTCTCAAAATAGCTACAAAAAGACAACTCACCTAGTAGAAGCTTTACAGAGAAATTGACAGATCGAATCGAACCAAACAAAGCACTAGAATAGGTCACTGACATCCACGGGCGCAGCCTTTTTCAATGTTGGGCGGCTCTTATAAGACAAACAGGGAGTCGATCCAGGAATATCGACCGGTCCCGGTCTCGTAGCTCAGTCGCTACACTGAAAACAAAATGACACAAAAAACGACTAAAAACGCACAGGCAGATCGTGTTAACTAGGCTTTCTTGTGTACCCTGCATCATGCATTTTTTGACCCGTCGCAGACGTGTCAATTTACAAATGTGTTAACCCAGTCGTGTTGTGTCCTTAAACACAATATCATTGTGTCTTCAACACATAAGGCTTGTGTGAATACATTTGCAGAATAAAAGGTAAATGTGTTACTAAATTTAACACAAATCGCAAGTGAAAGAAGGAAACACGTGGCGATTATGTAGTTTGTTGCCGGGGCGCAGTTGAAGAGACTTTGGCTTGGGCTGGACAGGCTGACTGCCAAAGCCGGGCCCCGAGTGGAATCGGGCGCTCGGGTGCGGTCAGGGCTGAGCACCCGGCCGGCCGACCCATATGGTCAGGGCGCGGTCAGGGCTGCGCACGCGGCCGGCCGACCCATACGAGGCCGCCGACCCATACACGAGCTGGAGGTCGCGCCCGGTCGGCCACTTCACAGCCGAAGGGTGAACGCGTCACGTGGACGGCTCAATCAGAGCGCCAAGTGACGATGCCCCAAATTGGAGGACTACTGTGCAATACAGTTGTCCAGACATCCGGGATAAACTTACGGTCACCGATTTTTCAAATATATCCTATATAGACTGAGGAGTTTCTTCCTCCAAGCAGACGTTAATTATATATGCTTCAGCTTGCCCTTGATGTAATCAGCGCATATTGCTCTAAACAATTTATCATGTATCGACTCCCTCGGCTGTATTGTGCATTTTGACCTTTCTCAAAACACTTTGGCAAATTTTTACAAAAACCCAGCATAAAAGTCGGTGCTCGAAAAACGCCCTCTATTATCCCCATCTGAAGTTAAGGTTCAGAGGTCGCTCACTGGTGGATGACACGGTGTATTTGTGCAAGGGTACACGTCTACCATCCCCGACAACACATGATTTCGATACACTGATGCATTACATTCGTCCAGCGTGCTTGGCACGAGAAAACTGTGTCATTTTTTCTGTTTTATGTGTTATCAAACGTGTCGAAGGTCCCGCCCAGCGTGAAAATACTCAGCATTATTGTGTTTTGGGTGCGATTAACACATGCCTGATGTGTTACCAGTAGGTACAGAACATGGCCTCACTGTGTCGATTTGTTTTCAGTGTAGAGCGTTGGACTCCGCGTGGCGAGAGCACGCGTCCCGGTTACAACAGTCCGAGTTCGAAGCATGATGGCCGCTCGGTGTTTATGAGCACCTTG
Organism: Amphibalanus amphitrite; assembly: GCF_019059575.1. Lineage (NCBI taxonomy): Eukaryota > Metazoa > Arthropoda > Thecostraca > Balanomorpha > Balanidae > Amphibalanus > Amphibalanus amphitrite. Next base: position 420,917 of record NW_024882036.1, read on the forward strand.
ACGGGTACGCTCATAAACGGGTGTGGTTGCAGTTGGTGGCAGGTCAGTCGAAGGCAATGAGGTCAAGCAGTGGTTTTGAAAAAGTGCGCCGAAGGCGCGCCAAAATTTCGAAACTGAACAGGATTTGAGAGCAATCTTGGCATTGGCGACCACACGCGGGTCTTAGGGTTGGAGATTATGGCAAGTTAAGTAAATGGTAAATACCCTGATTTGCAATATTACGCCCATGGAATTCAACATTCGAAGAGCGTGAGTTTTCTTTTCTCGTATGGAGACAGCTTTTAGGATTTACAAGAGTAGAAAAGTTACCCCGGCCGCGCCGGGGTAGGCTGAAAGTTACCCCGGCCACGGCCGGGGTGGCCGGGGCAGGTTCTCCACCCATGTGCGCACGTCTTTTCTCCAGAACTGTTCATTTGAGCCCTACATCCAACACTACCTTTCCTGTAAGAAGAGCCCGCCATGCATTCTGTCCGGCACCGTATTGCGTCTCATGTCAGCCAGAATCGTGCGTCCACTGCCCTCTCGTCCGCGATTATTGTCCTGACTGTAATACGGACTCGCAGACAAATCTAATCTGCAGATTTTTTGTTGTCCTTTCGCGGAATGTCCAGCTCGACGAAGTGTTGACAGTCGACCAAGCGTGAAACGACAGGCTTTTAGCTATAAAAGCGCACAGCACAAATGTAATAAAGGGAGATTGTCGTGCCAGTTGTTTCCAGTATGGTGACTCGATACATTATTTTCTCAGAAACCTAGTTTTCGGAAAGGAAATCCGACGCAAAGACCAGTGCCATTTCACCAGCATGTAACTTTAAGTGCTCTTTATATTGCCATTTATTTATGTAAATTTTCACACAATTTCTTACAAATTTTCAACTCGTTCATACGGGGCTCCCGGCAGCTTTCTTATACTGACGTGTTAGTGGTTACATTTGATGACTTTGACTTCTATCCAGCTCTCTCACTATGTACGGCTCTCGCGAGATTAAGCGGTAGGTGTTGCACTTTTACATGTCCGGTTATATCTCAGAAACTAACCGATCTACGATGAAGCCATTTTACACGATCATGGCCGGATTGTGAACCAACAAGTCGATCACATCTTCAACACTTAAAACGTAAGAAGACGAAGATATAGCCTGAAGTACACTAGATTTTCTAGGTGCAAAACCTACCGCTAAAACCCGCGAGACCTGTAAGTAAGTGCTAAGCAGGTAACTCTCATCTAACGACCTCAGTCGTTTGAGCCCACCTGAGTCGGCGAACTGCAGGTCGGTACAGCCCCGCAGCAGGTCGGCGGCCGTGTACATGCCCTGGGGCGACGAGCAGGGTCGGTACGGCGTGCCCTGCGGCGACGAGCTGGCAGAGAGGGACGCCGGAGAGCTGGGGCCCGTGCTGCCGCCGCCGCTGTGCTCCGGATCCACATTGGGAGACGGGGAGAAGGTGAGCAGGGGCACCGTCTCCGGACGGCCACCTCCGGGCCGCCAGGAGGCCACTTCCGGTTCGGTCCGGAACCGGAAGTCCACGTGACGCCGCTCGGAGGAGCGACGAGCCGACATGGTCGCCGCGCCCTGGGGACGGAACGGGCGGGGTGAGGGGAACGGAACAGCAGCAGGCAATATCACTGAAACAGGCAGTTCGGATTTAGGAAACGGAGAAATAATAACGTCTACGGCGTGACCTTGACATTCAAACTCTGACCCTTTGGACAGAAGGTTGTGACTTGGTTGCAACGTTGAACTGGAAAGTAAGAAGCGTTTAGTCTTCAATAGAAGTGAGGTCAATATGAGTCGTCAATATCATCACACATTATTTTTCTCTGGTAGGTCAGAGCTGTAAAAGCCTCATTTACACGTAACAGCTTGGTAATTGCCGATATTCAGACATAAGCGTTCGGACATCGGACATCGGACGTTCCTGAATAAACGCTTACTCAGAACTCTGCGATCGTGACCTTAGGACAACGGTATCAATTTCATTGGTATCAACGACCATTGATCTGAAGATGATTAGAAATCGATGGGATTACGACCCGGAGACTATCCGCTCGCCTTCCAGCGTAATATGATGTGCGTGCTTGCAGTACATATCATTTGAGTTGGCTGGTGATACGTGGGTCTCTTGAAATTGAGAGCAGCAAAACACGCAACGAATTGAGGCGCAGGAATATGTTGAAAATGACAAAAACACGGATAGCAACTAGGAGAACGCGACACGCGTGAACTGTATAAATGATTGACGCATAAAAGAGACAATTTTCTAGCAAATGGTACGGGGACCCGCAGTTGCTACTGTACACGAACCGCAACTCTAGCCGTCTGTCCTGCCCAGTAACAACTGATAACATTGATATCGACTGCCAGTTCCTGTACAACAGCAGCTGAAGTTTTCTGTGAGTGCCCTCCGACAGCTTATCGTTGTTCCCTGTGAGGGTGCTGGGGCAATTTACTCAGGGTCGCTGTACAGTAGCAACTGCGGGTCCCCGTACCACCAAAGTAGTAAATAAAGAAACCTTTGTATTGCGTTCAGAGCATGCATTGACTTTAGAATGGGTGGCTGAAAAGCTTAAATATCATCAAAACATTGCACATCACATTTCCATCATTCCTATCCCGTTATCTCACCCTGCTCTCTCTCTCTCCCTCTCTCTCTCTATCCTCTCTCTCTCTCCCTCTCTCCCTTTCTTCCTCCCTCTCTCCTCACCTGGTCGCAGCCGCTGCGACTCGGCAGGTAATCTCGGCTCTCTCACTCAGTTTTCCATCGATCCTCTTCACTCTACCTCCACTCCAAACGGTCCCTCTGCTCCTCCCAACTCTCAGCCTCCTCCCTCCCCCCTCTCTCTCTCTCTCTCTCTCTCTCTCTCTCTCTCTCTCTCTCTCTCTCTCTTTCTCTTTTAGGAACTCTCACCAACGGCCTCACACAGTTCAACCACCAACGCTTCTCACAGAGACCAACAGAGCGGCCCTCCACCTCTCACCACCGACCGCAGGCGCCGACTGGGCCTGACTTCATCGCCGCCGACGATGACCAACCGTCGTTGGCGACGAGCCGTCTGCCCGCCGGTCCCGGGCGGGGGCGGGGGCGGTATCGACCTGCCGCCGCCGCGCCGCCGCCAGCGGGAGGACAGGCGGTGGAGTGGAGACTCCAGCTCGACTTCTGAAGCTCTGGTTTGGAGGCTGTGTCTGAAAGATGGAGAGGTTAGGAAAGGTGTAAGGAGGGATAGCCGGAGGAGGATTTAGTTTGGTTTGAGATCCAGTGCCGGTGTGGAGGTCGGAGTTCTCTGAAGGCTGGTCAGAATTTGGAATTACGTACAGAAAAGATATTTAACATAATTGCGCTTGATCACACCAGTGCATGCTCCATAGTGGCTAGAACACTGCGTGGTTTTCAACTGTAGTTACAAACGGCGCCAGTGACAGGATTTTAGCACAAATGTATTGCAACAGGTGTTTGAAGTTACGACGCACTCTCGGTCCTTTGTAGTTAGTTAACCAAGTTAGCAAAGCACGCAAGTCGTTTGTCAGCCTCGTGCTACTGAATGTAGGAAACCCTAACAACAGGCTGCCACACGGCAGTCTTCAATGCTGGCATCAGTGGCACACGTTTTATTTCATTCCGAGAGCACCGTATATGTGGGTTTAATATGACTGAAATGAATTTACTCAGACCGCAACGGGCCGAACCCAGAAAAGGTCTCAGAAAAAGGTCAGAAGAATATGCACCCGTACGGTTCTGGTAGGTCGCCAAAGTGCTTTTACTCGTAGCCCCACAAATAATTCAACGCTCACATTTACCCCCATTCGCTCAGAATTCGCATTAGAGTCCCTTTAGGCCACATGAGATAGACATTTCATGTTAGTTACATCGAAGAAACACTTTCGATGTCAAAAATATAAGCATGAAACTACAGGCACCGTGAAGGTTATAAGTCCGGAAGTTCCTCATAAGGCAGTCGAATTTAAACACCATACTTTTAACCTAAAGCGCTGCTTGAATTAACGTCGCCTTAACTACCTTTTTTTGCTATCCAGGTATTGATCTCTGGTCAACTATTGATAAACAGCAACAGCGATCACAAAGCGATCCATTCTGACGAGCAAACGAAACGGAGCTAAACTGTGCAATCATCCACCAGTACCTCTGTGATAAAAACTGCCATCACCGCGGCAACAGGCAGCGGTTGGATCTCTTCAGCCGCTGACCGCGTCGTCATGCATTACATGGTGTGTCACATTTTTCTTAGAGGTGATGGATGCGTCGATCCAATGTAGGATGCAGGCTGGACAGCACAAGTGGTGGCTAAAAGGTCTGTCATACGGATTGTGATACTGGTCGTGACAATGATGTGGTGAATGTGACAATGATGTGATGAATGTGACAATGATGTGGTGAATGTGACAATGATGTGGTGAATGTGACAATGATGTGGTGAATGTGACAATGATGTGGTGAATGTGACAATGATGTGATGAATGTGACAATGATGTGATGAATGTGACAATGGTGCAATGAAAAAGAATGTCTTGCACAACTGACATGTTTTGTTTGATGTGGTCTGACGATATGTGGCATTCACTGACCACTGTCCTTTCCCAGTTCCAGAACATTATTGTCATCCAGTACGGACGGCTCGGCTGCCCGTTCATCTTCCGTTTGAACGGACAAGCCTTGCATTACAAATAAACTACGCATTACACCATTCGATACATTTTTTTTTGCTGATTCATAAATTCGTACAGTGTTCGCCAATCACCATGTCTCATCACTTTGCTGAATATGTAGGTATAGCCGGTTTAGATCATAGCGCGATAGGAAGAACTATTGCCGTAACGTCTCATCTACATTTCTTGAGCTATAAAATTGGCACTTATGTGTTGTTCTTTTGGTTTGTTCTGGATCGTATCTTGCTCGCACTGAGACGGTACGTTGGCCTGTCTTACACACAGACGTCCCCTACCCGGCCAGCTCACCGTCAGCCACGCGCGTCTCCAACGTAACTTTTCGGCCCTATTACTCCCAGGGGATGCCGGTACACCTCAGGAAACTCACGTGTAATCGTTACGTGCTGTCGTAACGCCGTGTCGTTACGTGTCGTTACGCTACTCACCTCTCCACATGTGCGCCTTTGAATGTCGCAGGCAGCTCCAAATTGACGCATTCGACGCCTAGAGCCGCTTTCAAGGAGTTCGCGCTGGCATTGAGCGGCGACGCTGGTGAATCTGTCTACTGCTCTGAGTCTCTGACAGAGGCTGGGCTATCAGCCACTCAGTTGGTTTCTGTCCGAGTGAAGACTCGAAAATTCCCCCCGGGCAGCGGATGGGTGAGAGACAGCGAAATGGAATCGCTGGTGGCTGATGTGAAAAACTCCGCGCGAAAAAAGAACGGCTGCGGTTGGTTTATAAGACACACGTTTTAACGACGGCAATAGCGACATTTTGTAAAGGTGGCGAAAAAAACAGCGTCGTTTGATACAGGATTATTAATAATGCCTCGTAATGGCAAACTAAATGATATATTTTGAAGTTTGCCATGTTTTACACTTTAAGTGCATCAGACAAACTTATTCAGGCCTTATTCGGTTGGTACTGATAAAACTTACCTATATTCAACTCTGTCTTATAACACGCTAATAATCAACCCAAGATAAGATTTCAGCCGAGTGCAATCACCGGTTTCTACGCGGAAAACCCGACGGGGCCTCTCCCTGTCCCACCATACGGTTCCTTCCCCTCCGCTCTCCTTCCCCCCAGGCGTCTGGAGACAGCTGTGTCAACCAATCGGAGGTGAGTATTCCGCGCGACGCGCCAACCAAGCAGAAGTCAAGGTCAATCATTAGTTTGGATTTGGCAAGCTTCGGATTTGGAGCGTGCGGTTGCGTGTGGGGGGTGTGGTGTTAGTGTGATGGTATTTTGGGAAAGTGGTGCTTGATTAACGAAGTGTGAAGGTATGAGACGACCAAGAAATGTGCGGAGATCGGAGTGATTCTTGTGTGAGCGGTGCGATCGGTGGTGTGACCAATTCCGTTCCGTGACACGATCCAGTGACCGATTGCGAGCCTGCTGAAATCTTCGAGTCAAGATGGTGGATGGCCGAGGGAGCTTCAGGCGACTCTGGGACCGGACAGCCGTCTGAGCTGGGGCTACTTCTGAAGTTCTGACGAGACGGCGACTTCACTGATCTTCTCGGTGATGTACCGAATAAGTTCTCTTTCTGTCTTACATGCGTCCCACCTTATCTTTGTTCTGTTGTGTTAGTGTGGGCCCTTTCTGTGTAGTAATGAGACAACATCAGACCCGTGGCATGAGAGGATAAGTGGAACCCATTAGTCTGGTTCCACCCTACCGACTGTCGCGCCGCAGTGGCCGAGCCAGTCCCAATCCCAGTGGGACCGGACTGTTAAAGGAAATAGTTCACTTTCACGAAATTATTTTTTTTTGCAATGGATTTATGATTTTTTATGTTCAAAATGATCAGCAAAGAAAATAAAACCTATTTATAACAAAAGATTATTTTCTATATTTTGATATAAGAAGAACTTTTCAGTTTCTGTAAGGCACAGGCGATCCAGTATGAAAAGAGCATGGGTTCCGAAAATTCTTCAGAAACTAGAGAAATTATCGCGGCCACCGGCATTTGGGCGATCTGCTGCTGCTGAATGTCCTTATTGATCAGTACGAGAATTTCTCTAGAGTTCTCGTAGATAATTTCTCTAGTTTCTGAAGAATTTTCGGTACCCATGCTCTTTTCATACTGGATTGGAATATATGCAAGGCACACATCCTCAACGCAAGACACCTTTTTCGGGACGAGAAATAGAATATCTTTGCCTAGGGTGATCGTTGGGCTGTAAAAGCTCCTGATTTATGCTCGTCTCAGCCCAGGCTACGGAACTGCTATTCCAGTTCAAAACCCATGTTAAAAAGTGAACTATTTCCTTTAACGGGACAGCTGCATACCCAACCTCTCGGAAATATGTGAGAAACAACATCAACTCACTTTATTACAGAGTTACTTAGCGGTACATAGTACATACTTTTCTACGGGACGGAATATCCACAGTAAACAAACTACTCTACCACTGTATCATACATTCATTCACGTAACAAAACAACCGGTTCCATTTCGGTGGAGTCTCTGTTGAGCTAAGCACATTTGCGATCATTCCCAGAGAGGAATATGTCCTGGCAAAGAAAACTAAACATGAATGAACTCTGTATCAATGCTGGATAAACTTAGTTTGTTGGTTGAATGATGTTACAAATAAATATGTGCCAAGAAGGCGCTTGACCAGAAGCTTAACTTTAACAATACACACATGAAAAAGTAATAATTCTCGGGCTATCGCGAAACGCTCATCATTTACTTGTCTTGAACAATGTCAATTCGCAACATGAATGATGCCAAAAGAGGTCGGAAATTTTGTTCTAGCACTCAAGAAGATGCCGACCTGGCAATAAGCGCAATCACACACCTAAATTATAACAAATATAGCATACATCCTGCTTCACATTTTGTTTACTTTGCATCATATTACTACGCTGCTAGTACGCTGCCGTTGTTCAGTCACAACGCCAGCAAAAATGTACATATCTTGGTGATGGGTTGTCCTCTTTGATCTCCCAAGAGCCTTCTTAACATCCTCTCATCATTTCAGCGCCCTCTCATTTTTCTCGGGTGCTCACTACATATGAGCCTTTTTAGCACCCTCTCATAACTTATCAATACAGTGTCCACCAAAATTACTCTCAGTGATTTCCCAGCCATTTCTCAGCCAATCCCTAGAACCCTCTGTCTCTTCTTCGGGCTATCGGTGCCATCTTGGTCCCCTCTTGGCGCCTTCTTGGTCCCCTATCAGCGCCTTCTTGGATCCCTCTCGGCTCTCAGTGGCCGGCGGACTTTGGGGTCCGCTTTGCCGCGCGGTACTGGGCGAAAACGTCGTTCTTCCAGCATTTGCAGCTACCCGGCACCAGGAACCAGTCGTAGTAGAGACGAACCTGTTGGCAAGGGGTACGGAGTGACGTCACCAGGGGGTCTAGAAGGGGATGCAGAGAATAGAGACTGTGACCTCAGGGAAGGGGTAAACATCGCAAACGGTCGTTCAGTAAAAGGCCTGGTGTAAACACCAAAGTGAGCTATGCCAGCTAAGCTTTGCAAATCACTCGTGAATGCAAAGGAAAGGTGCCAATTTGACGCATGTATTGCTTAGATTTTAAATCAAATCCATATAGCCAAGCATGCATTGGATCATCACGTTCGAGTAGGGAGCTCTCTCGCTAGGAGCTCCAGGCCATTCCGCTTGGAGGTATCACGGATCGCTCTCGAATTCTGCGGACGGTCGAACTCAATCAGGGGCGCGGTGACACGATAAAAACACGCCTTTCAGAGCTGGTGCCGCCATTAAATCGGCCGGGACGTGCCGTCTCGATTTCAGAGCGACCCGTCCCGCGACTCCACATTGTCCAATGTCTATCACACATCTCCCTTCTTTACCTTGGAAAGAGGACGAGGAGAGAGTGTGGGAGGAATAGGAGGGGCTCTCGCGGTGGTAATATTTGGCCTCTGAGCGCCCATTGAGTCCGTCTAAGATCATTGAATGCAGCGTCCCACGGGAGCTTCTCTGGCGCCCGTTCTTTTGACCCACGCGGCCGCCGCGTGCCGGTATGGCGCCCGTGGTGCCGGGGCCATTCAGAGGTGCTTCATATCAGCAGCGGCCGGGAGAGCGCCGTGTCGGCAGCCTCTGAGCTCTATGGTCCACCCAGGGGGAGGGAGAGGGGTGCTACCACGGGGCGGAGACGGCACGTAACGCCGGATATAGCCGAACAGCCGGGCAGAGTCCCCAGAGCGACCGCTGCGGTCGGATATTATGGCCAGGCGGGCCGCGCAACGACGACCAAAATAGACTGACATAGTGGGGCACGCTGTTAGATAATGACGTCGTTATTTTAGTGGGTCTGCTTTAGAGAAGCCTAATGTGTGAGAATAAATTACCGTGTTTAATTATTGGAAGCATGAAACTTGACTGGACTAGGGAACTCGACGATGAACTTGACTGGTCTTGAAAGTTAAGCCATCAATTAAACATCAACTTCAGCATACACGACAGGTACTTGATCTATGGAAGGTCGCAGGTCTATTTGCAAAATTAACAGATCTTGAGTTTATAAATTTTCATTACGAGTGTCTCAATAGAGGCCTTATGCATGTTTTCACATTGTCAATAGTCCTATGGCTGAGATTGAGATGTGAATGTGCACGATCTGATTTCTAGTCTCCATTGGTGACCATTGGGCTACCCTCTTTCCCCAACCCACCGTCCCCAGTTACCCACCTGATAGCAGCCCAGCTGATCTGTCCCGTCACAGTGCTCGGCCGGCCTGCCGGCCCGCTCCTGTAGCTGAGCGGGGGCGGGGGCGGGGGCGGGGGGCTGCTGACCGCTCACAGGCGCCCGCGGCGGCGTCACAGGCGCCGCCAGAGGGAAGGTCTGGTGCGGGTAGAATAGTTCGGCGACTAGTAGAGAGATCCATCGCGGAGAGGAGAGACAGGAACCTTCGAGAAGGTGGCAACGACTTGACCTGGGGGCAAGGGGGAAGGGGGAACGTCAGATACGCGAGTCGAACAGCAGGTGGCAACGACTCGACCTGGGGGTGGGGGAGGGGAAGGGCCCAGAAATGTGAGCCTTGAGAAGGCGACAGTTACATGACCTGGGGGCAGGGGGACGTGAGATCAGGGGCACATTCCTCTATCAGGTGACAGTAACTCGTCAAGGGATGGGGAAGGAAGCACATGTCAGTGAACAGACATCCTATCTATCCTACAGCAGGCCATACGGACATTATCAGTTGCCTTACCTACACATTTTCACACTTTGTATGAGCTCTGTCACTCAACGTCTTCCTACCTGAAGTTATTTTCGACAGGCACGTATCATCGTATCTACCTGTCATTTGGGGCTCATACTCCGCCCATCTTTGAAAACTTGGATGTATTTATAGCCCTCTTGAGATCCAGAGGGTGATCCATTACCCGCGCAACTTCCAAACTTGCTGCATATATTGCTGCAACATCCCTCACTTCCGCCCCGGGCTGTCGGGACCAGTCAGCTCGCCGTGGACGCTGTCAGGCCGAGTCGTGTCATTTGATTCCGCGGAAAAGTGATCTTATTTCAGCTCTGACAGCGCCTGGATGAGACAGTGCCTGGATGAAATCCATCCGATATCTACCAATTTTCGCTGAATGGTTTTACCGTTCGAGGAAGCGACTTTCAGATGAGATTTATGCTTCGAGAGCACTTACGTAGAACATTATCCATGCGCACTCTACATTTGTAGAAATCGAAACCCACTCGAGTTTTCTGTACCGTACAATTGGCCTGAAGATCTTTAAACGTCTGATAGCTTGAGTGACACCACTCGACAGTGAAATCAACTCCTGAGTGAAATGAACTCGATCTAGTGGAGCGTACTTAACCAAACGGCAACCATTTGCTTCAACCAGATCTGGGCTGCCACTGAGACCGAACCGTATTCAAATCAGTCCAGCGTAAAATCCGGGACACTGGCAGACCGTGGCGCTCGCCAGCGCTCATCGCCGCTGCTGAGGCTGGCCTAATTGGTTGACAATGTGTGACCGCGGAGCTGACAATGGAATTGGACGAGCTGAGATTTAAGAGAAAGACGCCGGAAGCTGGTATGTCGACCGCGAAATGGGCAGCGCAGATGTAAGACGTTTAGAGTGCATTGTGGCTTGATGAGTTTTAGGATTAATAGCATTACGCTGCAAGCCGCGAGGTACGTACGTTGACCTGAGTATTTTGAGTAGCCACTTCGAGTAGCCAAGGGCACCTGGGGAGAAATGAGACTCTCCGGGACGATAAAATGCCTCAAGATTAACGGCCACTGTACTCATAATTGATCAATCATTGGATAAGTGAATCAACTCGTTTGCTGTTCATTTCAAAACACACTGACCTATCGCAAATGATTAAACAATACACTGAACGTTATAATGAATTTAGCACGATTCTTGTGTAATCTCACGTAGTTCCCAGACTAATGAAATAACCTCCCAAGCCCCAATCAGACCCTTTGACTCAACTCACACGCAGCTGGTGACCTCAATGGTCTGAGTGAAGTACCCCTCGTGCGGAATCTGCACCACGTAACGCCAAATCCCCTCGTAGTTTCTGGCGAACACCGGCGTCACGTAGTCGACCACGGAAGGACAGGGGGTCAGCGGCGCGTCACCCGAGGTCAGGTCAGGAGATGACCTCTGGCTGACCTCTTCGTCAGAGTCCCCGCCGCCGCCGCCGCCGCCGCCTGACCAGCCCCTGAACAGGGTGCAGAATCTGACGGAGAGAGAAGGGGTGATGTTAGGTTACATAACGCGCAAATTATGGCAGTATAGAGTTATTTTAGGGTTATTAACGCGCACTTTGACTAAATAACGCGCAAATTATTTTCTAAAAATGTTGCAAATATCAATGCATCATGAGCTAAGATTTTAACACAAATATTTTATTTCAATTATTTTATGACTAAGGCTATCGGTGGCGGGTGGTACGATTCCCCGAAGACAGAGCATATCAACAATCAGAATCCGCTTGAAATCGTTCTGGAAATGTCATTTCGGTGAAAACTCATGCACTGATTAGTGATAAGTATGTGACACTGTATGTATGACTTAAAAAAGCAACACTAAAAAGTAAACAAACAGATCACCTTTCTTTTGTTAGGTCACATTCATCGAACATCCTATAAGCACAAATACTGCGTTCCTAATCCAGTAGGTGGAACTATGGTCGTGAGTACCCAAATATAGGAACGTTCCCATTTTTGGGAACGGAGTTCCCAAATATGGGAACGGGCGTTCCTATTTATGAGAACGGAAGGTAATTTTTCGGCCGTTCGCCCACTAAAACTCATTAGTGCATCACGTCTCAAAAAAGTGCACGCTAATTTAAGTATCTACTAAATCTCTATAAAATTATCTTTAATCTGACCGTTGAACAAGGAAATTGACCGTCGAATGATATTTTTAATGATTTTTTGAAATGGCGGAATGGTGAAAACATGGGTTATACTACATTTAACATGCAATTTAAAGGAAAATGAAGCGTTTTTACATTTTGAGGTCAAGTATAATAATTTTCGCCTGGTTATGAAGTTTCGTACTAGCGACACCAGATGCTGACATATGCAAGCGAACACGCGGACAGTCCCGAGGTAATATTGTTGACTTTTGGTGTCGAGGCGCACGACCGCGTGGAACGTCAGTGATTTTACCGAACTACTGTTGTAAACTCAGTTTCAGTGGTTTAAAATTATTCAGCTGTATTTTATCAGTCCGGAAAGACATATTTTATTTGGATGCTAGCTGTTTAGCATTGTTTTATAAGGAGCGTCATGAGCGTGGTTTTTGTCTTCCGTGTTTCTAAGCATGATCGTTTTGGGGGAATTTCTCTTATATAGGTCGCTCTGTGTGGCTTATTTATAATTTTTATGCTGATTTCGATCATTCCTCGTGCCCATCCTACCAGGCCTTTTGCCACTTACACTCATTAAGAAAGGAAAAAACTATATTTTCCATGGGACTAGGTGTTTTGCGGGTGTAACATATTCAGCGTTCCCATTTTTGGATACTTCCTTGTGCTCGTCAACTATCGGTGATAAACAGACAGGTGCTTGACTTGTCTCCACCCTCGGCGCGGACGGTGGATATAGGTATGGAAGACCTTGTTGAACATCGCTGAGCGTTGTGAATTACGTAATCCTGCAGAGGGGGGCGTGCCCGCTGCGAGATCGACGGGAATAAAAGCGCAGAAGACCGGGCGAAACATGCGACGGTCTTGCCGGAAAGGTCATCTGATGATTGTTACGTTAACAATAATTTGCGGCGTTGGACGTGATGCTTGTTAATGAAAAGAGCCCCTGAAAGGCGTCGGTGAAATCGTTCCCAATTTTGGGTACGCCGTTCCCATAATAAGGAACGCTTGCAACGCCAGTGTACGAGAGCGTTCCCAAATTTGGGCTCGCGGCCCGGATGATGGACTGCTTTAGAAATAGGGGAACGATTTGAAACTACCATGGGCCTTACAATATCAAACTCTTTCCCAACAATATTGAGACAAATATCAGGCGGTTCACGATCATTTTATATTTTTTGGACGTCATTTAACGGTTCTTTTTCTTGTTTTAAATAATTCCTACATGGTGTTCCCATATTTGGGTTTATCGTTCCCAAAGATGGGAACGAAAATGCGTTCCCGAAAATGGGTACGCTTGACCACAGTTCCGCCTACTGAATCAGTTTAACTGCTATTCAGTCAGATGATGTTTCCCGGAAAATCACATCCCCGGGGAGGCCCACCCTGACCACGGCTAACACCTGTCGGGGCACACCGCCCGGGGCGGTCGGCCGGTCGGCGGCTCTGATTGGTCGAACGTCACGTGCCCCGGGGGCAGGCAGAGGCAGTCAGCTGACTCCCGTACCGCCCGCGGAGGGATCAATAGCGTCTCCGGGGGGGGGGGAGGGGGATACCAACAGGTGTGTAGCCCGGAGACAGAGGGGGGGGGGGGGGCAGGGAGAACTGGTGAAAGTAGATTATTGTTGTTTTCATTGGAGACTGGATAATTGATAATAATATATATTCCTACCAAAGGCATTACGTCAGATGGAAGTTGCACTAGTACAACTTTACATATTTAAATTCGGTTTCACTATTTAAACAACTGGCGTCTGGCTTCTACAGCAAAAGCCGCCAGCATTTGACGAAAGCGTCAGTGACAGTAAAGGGCAGAGAGGTAGGTGCGTCACTCAACTTCAAAATGACGTCAACTCTTATATATCTCTTTCATCTAAGTTCGTACCAGATTGGCAGCTCAGATACACATTACACAATCAGCCTAACTCCGAAATGAGCCATCGAAGTTTAACAGTCAGCCACTGAAGCCCGAGTGACGTCATAGCTGACGACGGCATCGATTTCGGAGGGGACTGTTGTGAGTCTATGACGTCACAAGACCGAACGGGAGCTAATGGGGAGCATCCGTCAATGTCCCGACCCTGTGGGAGGATATTGGTCGGGTGGCTTCTCTGATGGCCGCAAAATCAATAATGCAGGCCTCTGTTGCTCGAGTGTTTCGAAGATACATAAATTGGCATTTGCCGGCAGTTGTGAGGACCAGATGCTAATCGGAGACTGAAACCAAGAAAAGTGCAACATAGGCACACTGGGTGATTGGTTTGCAAGCAATGAAATTTTGATGCGGCTTGTCATAATACCGTTTAACGTATATGGTAGGAATCCGGAATCCGGATGAATTTAAGACTGCGCTCAAAGCTCATTAAATCAAATACAATGGAGGACTTGTTTTCTTCCAGTTCCTATTTCGTCCATGTTCAAAAGCAATTGGGTAAGTTTGTTGGCACCGATGCATTTACAGTAAACAGCGCGTCTTTCGATTAATTCAACGACCGGTGTAGGTATGTCTTTTTAAGATCATAAGATAATATTTCTCGCCAAGCAGGACAAAAGAGCGAAACTGTGGAATGCTGGGGCCACATCATCAGAAATGGCCTAGCCCGAAAAGAGTTTTGGTATGAAAAGCATTACAAACATTGCAGCAGAGCAAGCTATAGCTCAGAAGTTGTGAAGACAAATACAGCTTTGCCTGGCTTTGACGAGGCCGATCTTTCAGCAAAAGTTAGGAATCCCTGAAGCAAACCATTGTGTACTGAATAAAGTTGCAGGCATACGAAATAATGCATGCATCCCCTGTTGTTTCAGAGCTAAGATGCATGCCTGCTAAAGCCTGAGATGGAACTTAGAAATGCTATAGTAAGGGATGGAAGCACTACGTGTAAAAAACAGTCTCTATGCATAAAGCTTTGAGTGTACCAGTTGATGTAATGTAACATTTGACATGTCCTAATTACCGTCAAATACTCACACTCCCCAGTTGGTGTCGCAGAAGCCGCGGCTGTTCCTCGCCGGCTCCTCGTCTCCAGCGTCCGCCTTCGGCTGACCTTGACCCTGACCTTGACCTTCAGCCGAGCGCCGACCGCGGCCGCGCTTAGCAAACAGACCGTTTGATTGTCTGCAACAGTTGTCCCATGTCAAACAATGCGAAACAAACTGTAATAACATGAGTTTTCCTTGGCGGGAGAGGGAGGGTAAGAGAGGGGACGTGCACAAAGCACCAACTCACTTTTGTGTTCGTTTTTTTTTTTTGTATTTGCATCTATCTGTCTTGGCCTGCAATTACTTTTTTATCTCCTCTTGCTTTCTCGCTCCTTCTTCATCTCCCTCCATCCTCTCCCTTTCTCTCTTCTCTCATCTCCCTCTCTCCCTCATCCTCCCATATCTCTGCCTCCCCACACCCTCCCTCCCTCCCTCCCTCTCTCTCCCTCCCTCTCTCTCCCTCTCTCTCTCCCTCTCTCTCTCTCTCTCCTTCTCTCTCTCCCCCTCTCTCTCTCTCTCTCTCTCCGTACATTCTTCACCAGTAGCGTCACCCATCGGCCCACCTTCTCTCACCATTGAGCCGCATGCCATGCATTATGTATTGTGAGGGAGGCACCCGACTAGCACACAGTCACCCCGCCCCCGCGACGGGGTCAAAGGTCACAGACAGGTCACCGTCCGGAGGGGTCAGGGGTCACAGGGGACGCGCTGGAGCCGGCCGATAACGCAGTGGGTAGCGGGAATGGTCGTGGGATTTGCGACCAATAAAATGGGCCTGAAATGGCTGGGTAGTTACTGAAGAAATTACAATAATTTCGGATACGTTTGAAGTAACGTTTGTTCGTCGTGGGGCGTGTGCCGTTGCTACAGTGCAAGACTATTGGGTGTTGAATTATTAACTGTGCTTTATACTTGAAACTCAGGACAATGCTCACAAGACTTAACCTCAATTGCTTCTAAATCATTGCCAGAAACGTCTACGCAATATGTCCAACCGTCAAGAGTAGCACCAACGCAGTCCGATCTCCGCACTCCGCAGTCTCTTCAAAACGTCTCCAATATTGCGCCACAAATGCCCCCAGAACAGCGCCACAATGGCCTCATATTGACAGCAGATGGTGCTGACCATCACCATCAACTTTATCACCATCACCATTTGGGGCCATCTGACTCGACATTTGGCCGCCTAACTTTGCTCGCTCCAAGGCCCGCTCGCTCCCTGGGTGCGGCGCAACAGGTGACCAACTCGAGGGGAAGTCGCCGCTCAGCCGTCAACTTTCCTCGTCCTCAGAGAAATAAGAGAGGTCCCAGAGCCCAGACAAAAGCGCAAAAGTGCTAACCATTACTGAACAGAGTGACACAGTTGCCATTTTGGTGTGAAAAGAAGAATGGTAGAGAGGATGGTCAAACAAACGCTACATAAGGTTTCTAGGATTGATATTCTGAAGAGTTGTTCGTTGGAGCAACAAGCTGCAGCTATGTATGAGTCGTTTTCTGTTCTAGAGCTGTCTGCTCATATTTGTGGCAATTGAGAGAAGTAGCACGGTAACAAAAAATAATTCAGACGCGTATTTGTAGAAGGCATTGCCGTGTTCATAAAATGATATTACTTCAGAGGGGCAATGCAACAATCATAACCTGAAGGACTGAATTCACCCATTTCCTGCACTTCCCACAATGTTATAATCGCTCGACGAATGAAATTGAAGACACGGCGGACATTTATGTTGACTGTTGGGAAGTTTCGACACATTGCTATATGAATTATCACTACCACGGCGCCTTGCCGCTTGACTGCATAAGGCGCCGCTCTATTGATTTTGTATAAATTTAACACGCGAGTTGCTGGGGGGGGCGTTAAACGCCCCCACTTTTTTCGCCGGGCCATAGCATAAAAACGGCGCGCCGCAGGCGCGCCAAATTTGGGCTACCTGTAGGGAATTGATTGTAGTTTATTGTGACAAAGTTTCAAAAAAAATTGGTCGGAAATTTTTTGAGATATCGGGGTTTTAGTGACGTCATGATTTCTGAGTTTCCGACCAAAAACGGCATATGTTCAAAAAATCATATAAAATCACAGAATAGACATACAGACATGCCGTAAACGCTATTAGACTGCCAATACCATGAATAATCAAATGGCTATCTTCGATTACTGATTATCGTTCCGCATTTTCCAAAATCTTGAACTGAATCTTGACAATTTCTCGTGACTTCTTCACGACCATGCTACATGCATTTCTTAAATTGAACTTTTTGAGCCAAACACGTACACATATGATAAAATGAATGTAACCATCGTGCTCTACGCCCCAAATTACCCATAAAACATGTGTCACAGGCTGCGAATATCAGTTTTGATTTTCGGGGATATGTGCCTACCCGGTTGACCTGACCTTGACCCTGACCTCTGCTTGACTGACCCCTACAAGGAGCTGACACTCTTGTAGGCCTTATATGATGGATTGTGCACCGTTTTGATAGAGTTACTGACGAGAGGCGTGAGAGAGGCGCCCATTGCGAAGTCCTGAAGTCGATGCTACTGAAAGCCCGATTTCAGGTGTTTGACCTGACCTTGACCCGACCTGTGACCTCAAAATTCAACTTTGAAGTGCTCATCTGAAGCGTCTCGTCGCGCTCTTTCGTTCGCCGCCTCGTGCGTTTCGCTGCGCCTATTGGTTCTCGAGTTATCGGCTGGGGGCGTTTAACGCCCCCCCCCCCCCCCCCAGCAAACGGTGGGTGGCGAAATACCCCAGCAACTGCCGGGTTAACACGCTTATAGAAGAATCCTGATCAAGAGAAAATGTTGACTGGTCAATTTAACCATTGCATCACGAGAGCTCATAACAGAATGCAGAGTAGCACAGCAAGCAGAGACCATAGCAAATATTCAACAAGATCCGTGTTGACATTCAGCCAAATCATTGATTTGAGTACTTACGCGTGGTGTTTGATTTTGCTCGGCTTCTGGAATCGTGCCACCTTGGGCAGCGTCGGGTCCTTCTTCAGGATGGGAAGAGTCGAGCCGAAAAACTCCAGAGATTTGTTCTTGATGAGCTCGCTGTGAAAAAGAGAGAGTCTATCATTTTGTTGGATGGCTAGGCGCTAGGCAGTGCACCAGAGTCAAGTGGTTTCAGGTTTGTGCGTCAAATTACTGGAGCTCCATGTAAACTTGGACAAGTTGAACACACACAGCACACCATGCCCCCACATGGCCATGGGAGAAACTATTACGTCACTGATGACGTCACACCCGCCGCCGGGCCGGTCCGCCGCTGGAGCCGCTCCTGCCGGTCCGCCTGCCCGCCCGGTTACACATGTACTGATACTTGCGCAAGCACAATGATAAGGAAATACTTGACCGTGGCGGTGCAGGCGGGCTTTTGGCTGGTTCGAAATGTCCGCTTCGGTGATTTCTGTATTTGTAAGCTTTTATATGCACGAAAAATAATTTTCCATGGCCATTGCTTCCAAAATATCGTCAAAATAGTGATTTGGTCGGCCGTGGGTTCGAATCTCAGCGGTGCGATCGACTGGAATCGCTTTTTACGTTTTTGTCTAACTCCATGCCCAGTTAGTTAGTTACTTTTGAGTGAGCATCGGCCCCAGGTACTCACGACTGTAAACTTACGCCACTGACTGACAACTTAGCATTTCACCGTCTCGGCATAGTACATTCACATGTCTATGACAGCCCCCTGTACCAAATTCTTTAAATAAGCCCTACACACCTCCAGGGCTGGTTGCTATGTGACCGCGCCGACCCGAGCCGACGACGCACGCTCTGTTGACCGTGCTGTCCAATTTGTGGCGCGGGGCCGATTACCGGAGGCCATAGTTTGTGTCCCCAGAGGGAGATTGATTGGATAGGGCCGAGCCCTGGACAGACGGTGGTGGTGTCGAACAACACGACTCAGGGGATGGGGGGGGGGGACTGGACTGAGGTTCTAGAAACACGGAAATAAAATGCAACTAAACTTGTTTATTTTTGGTTTATATTGTTCAGTGTATACAGTAACATGCCCAGTATTTCTGGAAAATAATTATTTGAAATAAATAGGGTGTGAAATTGAATTGATGAAAAGCACCTAATGTTCACAGCCAGTTACTTTCATTTCGTTTTGAGTGTTCTCATTTCCAAGCACCCATATGTGTAATTTCCGCTGAATTACTTGCGAATAGCCAGCGACTATGTTCCAACACGATGGGTATTTCAAACTGTCAGCTTTCAACTGTTAGCGATGTTGATGAATTCATTAGCGAGGATGTGAATTAGAAATGGAGCTATCAAGCCCATGGTGTTGGAATATTGGACCGTAATCCAGGTATATGTGGCACACAATTTCAGCAATATTCTCAAATCCTCAGGACGATTATGCTAACTATAATGGGCTGCTCCATAAGTGGGTCGTAAAACGCCACCCGGACCGAGTCATGTTAAATATTAGTGTCAGATTGGGTTTGGATTTTGACAGGCATATCTTCAGTCCTGGTTTGCTTGGGCAAGCATACTTTTGTCTGGATACGTTTAGATGCATCGGTTTAAGCGAGGCAACATATACAATAGGCTGCGCAGTACTTACACATGCAGACCTATTAATTCCCCTCTAAGCCATATCCTCGTTTCACATAAGCTGACTATCGACTGTATAATTGATGTTCTAATTAGCTGACTAATTTCCCGCCCCGCTCCAGCGTACAAAGGGTAGGCGTGTCCGTCGAATCCCTCAGGCTGGATGGGGTTCTTGGGCAGTTTTCCTGTCTGAAGGTCTCCGCACAGCGTCTCCGAGAGACGCATGTCCTCCTTCGGTGAGTCCAGGCCTGTGGAGAGAGAAAAAGAAAAAAGATGTTAGAAGGAGGAAGAATCGATAAGCCACCTACCTCAAAGATTTGACAATATCGGTAAATAAGTTTGAAGATGTAAATCAAACCCATTTTACAACCCATGCAGATTTGTTGTATTTTTTTCAATCATTTTCAGATGCATCGACTGGGTGTTAAATATAACGTTACTGCATTGTCATCCGTCAGTTGTGCTCATGCCTCCGGAAATGTCCGCATAATGCTCGGGTATTTCAAAGTCCTATGAGGCGATGGAGAATCAGGTCACGTAGTGGAACGCTACTCTAGAGCTCTCCATAAATGGACACCATTTTACCAATGGCACTGGTGTTTTGAGTTCCTTTATTTATTTGTGCTTTATGCAGTGACAGTCACACTCCGCCCGACGTCGATGCCTGCTCAGAACCTCTCTCCTCTCTCTCTCTCTCTCTCTCTCTCTCTCTCTCTCTCTCTCTCTCTCTCTCTCTCTCTCTCTCTCTCTCTCTCTCTCCCTTCCTCTTTCACTCCCTCCTTCCCTATCACAGGGCATCTCGGACGCCTTCCTACCGTCCTCCCCTGAGAATTGGGACCGTGTTTGGGGCGACAATCCTTTACTTAGGCATCCCCTGAAGGCATGCTTCCCCAAGCCACAACAGACACCAGCTGATGCAAATTCCTGGTGAAGAGAACGGCAGGCTTATGGGCGTCTACAGTAGTATGAGAGGAAGTTTTAAACGAGTGTAAATATCGTGCTGCATTTTCTTTTTTTGTCACATGACGCATCATAGGTGTAGGAACAGGGGGGGGGGGACGGGGGGGAGGCGGTGGCCCCCCACTTTTCATAGTGGGGGGGCAGTAATGTTAACTGGCCCCCCCACTTTTTGCCGAACATTAATGTATTTGTAGGTACCACCCCGAAGAACAAACTTGACGGTTCTCCGGCCTGCCCTTCCATGACGATTTCCATTTGTGCTTCATCGTTATTGAGTGCATTTTTCCTCCACCCAATATGAAAGGAAATTTTGTCAGAAGCAATAAGTGGCAGTAGGGGCAGCGCGCGCTGCAAAGAGAGACAATACTGGCGCAGCAGAATGCGTAAACGGCGTAAACTAACAATTTATGTTAGGCGGCCTTGCATTAGTTGATCGGTTACTGGCATAGGCGTAGGAACAGGGGGGCAGGGGGCCATGGTCCCCCACTTTCGAATGGGGGGCCAGCAATGTTAACTGCCCCCCCCCCCCACACACACCTTTTGCTAACTTTTCACTTCTCACGTTTCACGCTCGCTCGTAATAAAAAATGTTTTTGGATGCTTCTGGAATTCGCATAGGTGCCAACCAGTGGCGGATCCAAGGTGGGGTCACATGGGTCATGCCCCCTTGGGGCCCGGGGGCACCACAGGCCTACCAGGGGCACCACCGACCTATCAGGGGCACAACAGACCTGACAGGGGCACCACCAGCCTAGCAAGAGCACCACAGGTCTGCCAGGGGCACCACAGACCTGTCAGGGGCACCGCAGGTCTTCCAGGGGCACCAAAGGCATTCCAGAGGCACCACCGGCCTCGCAGGGGCACCTTGGGCCTGTCAAGGGCACCACGGACCTGTCAGGGGCACCTCAGGCTTGTCAGGGCCCAGGGGCACCACAGTCCTTTCAGGAGCACCACAGGCCTGTCGGCTGTCAGGGGCACCAGAATCCTAGCCCGCACGGGGCTGGGGGGGGGGGGGTAAATTTTACCCCCCCCCTCGCGAATTTTTGCAATATCTCAAAAACGGCGGCGCGCAGCGCCGCCAAACTTTCAGTACCTTTTCTTACATCAATGTGACACGTTCTCTGAAAATTTGAGCGAAATCCGTCGGAATTTTGTTTTGAGAAATTGACGTTTTAGTGACGTCATGTTCGCCATTTTCGCCTCAAAAACGGCAAAACTTCAAACGCCGTTAACATCTTCATTTATAAAGGAATCAAGACGTAACAAAAAAAGGTTATACGTAATTCTACTTTGTCTATCAAATGGCTATCTCGGTTTTTAGAAAATTTTGGCTTTTGGCCCAAATTTTTTTCCAAAAACTGACTTTTTTGGGAAAATAATTATAAAATCCAAAATTTTTCGTGTATCGAAAAAACCGGAATATATGTCAGAGAAGTGGTCTATGTGCACCTACATACCAATTTTTAGAAAAATCGGTTCAAAAGTGTGGTAGTTATTCAAAATTTGATGACGTCACGACACACAAAAATTTTGAAAAATGATTTTTGTGGAAGTTCTAGACCTCGTACGGAAACAAAAATAGCACCATTCGATTTGCCGTGAAAAACTGCATCAGATAGACACCTTTAACAAGCAACTTCAAAATTTGACCTCACTTGACCTGACCTTGACCTGACCTCGACCTGAAATTCATCCAGAGGTGGTCCATATCACTTATTGAGTGTGCCTATCGAATTCTATGAGTAAAATGACCCATAAAACATGCGTCGCACATGCCCTTTTCTATATTTTGTTTTTGGTGACCTGACTTGACCTAACCTGACCTTGATCTTGACCTCTGAATGATATTGTATGCAACGAATATTGTCTTTGTAGCCTAAGAATGCACGTTTTGGGCAATCAGTCTCAGTCCATGACTCCATTCTTCGGCAACTACGGTGCAAGGCCGATACTGTAGACACTTGCAATTTGTACCCTTGACCTGACCTTGACCTTGACCTCAAACTTTAAATTACGTACATGTTTTTAGTTGTTCGCGATGAGATCTTTCGATTGGCGTTTGAATTTTCCAAATCGGACCATTAGTTCGGGAGATAACAGGGGGGGGGGGGTAAAATTTACACCCCCCCCCCAGCCCCGCGCGTTCGGCTGGAGACCCCAGCCCCGCGCGGGCTAGCAGGGGCACCACAGACCTTGCCAGGGGCACCACAAGCTTGCCAGGGGCACCCACTGGCCTCGCAGGGGCACCCTGGGACTGTCAGGGGCATCACGTGCCTGTCGGGGACACTTCAGGCTTGTCAGGAGCACCACAGTCCTGTCAGGGCCCAGGGGCACCAGCGGCCTAGCAGGGGCACCACGGCCTCGCACGGGCACCACCGGCCTCGCAGAGGCACCATGGGCCTGTCACTGGCACTTCAGACTCGTAAGGAGCACCACAGTCCTTCCAGGGGCACCACAAACCTGCCAGGGACACCTGCGGCCTAGCAGGGGCACCACAGGCCCGCCAGGGGCACCACAGGCCTGCCAGGGCAAAAAAATGAAAATAGGGCACCACCAAAATTAAGTGGCCGAAATCTGTCGAGGCTTTAATTTTGGGTATAAGTAGGGGTACTTCGATTTATGACCCTCCCCTTGGAGTTTTCCTGGATCCGCTCCTGATGCCAACGCGGCTGCGGAGGCCAGGGGGACGCGTCCATGAGATTTAATATCTGGACGGGAGTCTCCCTGAGATTTTGGTCGATTTTTTTTCTTGTCACTTTTTTACCGATTTGAGCATGCTTGCGAAAATAAAGTGGCCGAAATCCGAGGAGAAAATGGATTTTGGGGGTAGGTGAGGTTTTGTGCCTCTGGGAGCCTGGCCCCCCCCCCCCCCCACTTTCGAAAACGTTCCTACACCTATGTGACGCATACACATGCGTGCGAAATGTTTACTTCTTCATATTCAGTCGTTTAAAACTGAGGCCAAACATCAATTAGATTGCTGCTTGATTACCTATGCATCTTTGTTGAAAGATATATGAGTGTTTTGAGGGAAATAAGGATGAAAGCACTGTCGTGTTTCAGGCTCATTAGTATCACGTCATCAATCTCATGACGTCATAAATATCCGACTACCACGGGACCCGTTTGATGGTCGTCGCTGTCTCGTCACGAACACTTCGTAATGGGATCGCTCGCATTAGAGGCCTCTGGGGATCGATTTAATTGAAACTGGAGGCTAATCATTTGGGCTCGAGTGCGCTCATCCCTCTTCAGACACGCAATAACATCGTCAGTTGACTGTCACTGTGATCTATACGCCACAATACTACGGTTCAGCTCTTCAGTTGAACGTTGCAGTTTTCATGACTCATTCATGGCAAAACACTTGCGGTTGAGACCCATCTACGTCATCAAGTGAAAATGACTGACAGCACTTTCTATTGCCGAAAATAACACGGCACAGGCCCGCGGAATCCATTCGCACATTTCCATTGCTGATCTGCCGCTGCAGACAGTTTCACTCCTGTAACAAACGGATCCAGGCTGTCGCAGGCTGGCTGGCGGGACTGGGGGGTGGAATAAGTTGAGCGCGGTTGATCGAACATGGGGTTTTGAGTGCTCAGTTCGAACGAAAAGTCATCTGCTCAATTGACCGCAGTGCATAATTACGCAGTTGACTGAGCGGCAAAAAGCCAGTTGATTCAACAACTGATCTTACATCTTTCCAGGTTATCAAATAACTAGTCAACCGAGTAGTCTATCGCATGTTTTGTCCTACACTCAAATTGTCCAGACAATCAACCCAACATCTGACCAAGAAATCCAGCCGTGTGTATGACCGGAAAGCTGGCGGCGTAAGGTCCAGTTTATCCCCCAGATGGTCGTGGAACCAGATGGCTCGGACATATGGCTGACCTGATTGTTGGACAGATGGTTGAACACGTAGTTAGCAGAAAATGTGCAACCGTATCTGTTGAGCAATAGACGGACAACTGTCACCTAGTTAACAGAATATATGCGTTTGGAACAGCTGAATAAAAGGCAGTCAGATTATCTTTGAGATGGACAACATTTGGAAAGCGGTTTAGCAGCGGTATTTAACACCGGGAAGTTATACTGTGGATCAACTGATAAGTTAACCAGATTAGTGAAAAACTATCCGGAGATCCTTACAAAACTTTGACCGAACAACTAACGGACACACGATTGTTAACATACCTCTACATACCTCTACATCTACATACATCATCATAGCAGCACAGCCTGAACAATGGAACATCATTCTTCGACTGACGTCCTGCATGCCTTCTATGAGCTGCTCATCTGCTATATCACATCATTTCCCGAAATATGTACCCTCACTCACCAAACCCAAGCACGTCTCCCGCATTGGATCAGCCTGACCACGCACGTTCGCACTTCCGATTGACGCGCAATCTGCGACGCTCATCGTCCGTCATGTCTCATCAGAGAAGGTCCATTGGCGCCCACTTGGGTGACCCGAGAGGCGCGAGATCTCATCAAGGCGCAAATGTGTTTTGCTGAGTTTGCCAGCGTGAGAGAGGGGGAGTGGGGGGGGGGGAGGCGGATGTTGGACGGTGGACGGTTGACGGTTGACGGTTGACGGTGGACGGTTGAAGGTGGACGGATTGTAGACGGTGGCTGGTCAGCGGTCTGTAATTATTGCTCAGTCGTCAGTGATTCGATGGACAGTGGTCACTGGTAGGTCAGTGGACAGCTATCCGCACTCAGCAGTCATTCGTCAGCTATCGTCGATCGCTCGTCGTTTGTCATTGGTCCGTCGCCGTTGGTCTTTACTCGTCGTTGGTATGTCAGCTGTGGTCGGTCGGTCGCTCGTTCGGTGGTCAGCGGTCGCGGTCGTTCCGCCGCCCCTGACGATGTTGGATTGGGGTCGGCGGTCGGCGGCGGCGGCAGCTGGGCGCAGCCTAGGAACTGGGTTAGGAGAGCCACGGCCGCGCGACGACCGGGCGCCGGCCCCGTGCCACTACCAAGACTGTGCACGCCTGCATCCGTGCATATCTCTTTGACCAAGCCCTTACGCGGTGTGGGGTTCCACCAATGACGATATTTTGACCAATGTTGAGCCCCGTCACAGACCGTTCCATAGACTGATCCCGCTTCCTGGCGCTAGAGCCTACAGAGGCAAGCCCGTGACCAGGTTATTGGAGCAAAACGCCCCGGGCGCCGCCGCGGCAGAGGACAAAGGGAGTCGGACGGTACGCGGGTCGAACGCGCACTGGTGGGTGGCTGACCGAGACGAGGTGATATGATACGGGAGTAGGGTGGTTTTCTAGAAAAGTGTGTTATTATTCGTTTGCTCCGTCTGTTTAGATTATTTATCAATGTCAGATTCAGTCAGCGGGGACGTTGCTTTCCCTCCGTTCCGCCTGATAAAAGATGCAAGTGTTGTCCCAGGAGTGAGCGAGGTGCCACGGTGAGGGAATTAGATTAGGAGGAAAGCTGCAAATATCTCGCCGTTTTCAGTGGAACCGTCAGGTCGAATGATTTTTAAATGACAGAGCAAAGACAAATCACCAGAGAGAAAAAGACGAGACGACAAGAAAATGGCGTATTTTATGCAAGAACAGAAGTAATGAACATGAAAGCGTGTGCCAGCAACGCACCAATCATTCTTTGCACCGCCAGACCTCTAGTCACACAGTCTGCCAGTCCTCCAATCAAGCTTGTCGCCTTTTCTACAGTCTGTCAAACGTCTGTTCACAGTCCTCTCATTAAGTATTCTGACGAACTTCCCTCATCACCATAAACGATTTCGCACTATGGATCGACCACAGTGCCTCAATGGCAACGTCTGCGGGCGAACACAAAATGCAGCGCATGTGTATGTCCAGCATGTGTCTTGTCGGCGATGCATTGCCAGTTTCGGCTTAGATCTTCGCCAAATCTGTGGATCTACGCCTGGTCTTTGCCAGCGCGGTACTGGGGTCACCATCCGTCATGCAAAGGCTCATATCCCTCATGGAGGGTCACTGCCGTCACATGGAGGGTCACTGCCAGCGTCAACTCATGATTCAGAAGTTGACGAAGACTCGTTCACTGAACTGGGACAGAGGTCACGAGGTCATGCTCCGCGCGCGGTCGCCCTGCGCCTCCCACCAATGCAGATAATAAAGCCACTGGGAATCCAATTAAGCTTTCGCTCGCATAACAGGATGTTCGGTTGGATGTTTAATATTGTATATTATTTCTGAACGCGTGACTGAACAAGCAATTATGTGCCGCAGCAGGCTGCAAAAGCAATGTAGCTCTTCAAAGCAGACCAGAAAGAGATTGCTTTGCGATGTTGTTATTACATTCTGCCTTCGAATAAGGCTCTCATATCAGGAATTCAATATTGAATTTATCCAATCTATGGCTTCCAGGCCCTGGTATGCATGAAAAATGCATGACTTTTATTTCGTTAAATAATTAAATCAGGAACTCAGACTATGCTGCGCATTTATGAATTCTTGGAATACCTCAATATATCAAACCATATTTTACAGGAGATTTTTTCTACGGGATTCCGTAGTCTGCATTGGTTGCATTTCAAGGACGAAAGGATATATGTTGGGTTGTATTTAGAAGCTTTTCATAAGAGAGACGAATAACGGATAATCTATCTTTAGCTCATAGTTACTCGCGATCATTTGACATACCAAGTTGAAAAGAAAAGGTAAGACAAACGCAAATTTTAGTGCGTCAGTTTCTTATCTCATTTCAATAAACACCTTATCGATGAAATGCAAGAAAAGTCCACAATCGAAGGAAGGCGATTGTAGTACAGCCATCGACATTTAATATTCCTGCTTTTAGATTGCAGCCAACACAAGAAAGCCGATAACTATCACGAAATGTCCTAATGAAACGAATTAGGTACATTTGTAAGAATCCTACATGTTCAAAGGCCAAACACTGATGCACTATGTTACGCGATTCAGAAGAGCTCCATATTTGAAATTCCGTGGGAGAGGGCCATGATTCAGCCAGGAGTCCCGCCTGGGATGTCGTCAATTGTGGGCCAAAAGGTCGTCTGGAATACCGATTCGAGCCTGTACTGGCATAACAATGCGTTTGTCTCGGGGCCCAAGGCTTCCGTGGCGGCCAGTACCGCTATCGGTACTTACTGAGATTTGCTAGAGAGGTCACTGGGCAATATGTTGTGGATTTGACGGTTTGAAGAAGCCAGAGGTCAAACTACCGTTTTCTCTTCAGTCTACAAAAGAGGAAGAACACCAGATCTCTTCACTACATAGATGCATTGCTTGTAAACAGTTTCAATGTTTTGCAGTCGGAATGATATTGGAAGTGTATCACTAGAACACAAATGCTACCAATAACTAAGCAGCCTCAGAAAAGACTGTTTCAACTTTCTGCAACAACGACTAAGTTTGACATGAACACCTATGGTCCAAAGGTCAGACTACGAGTGCGCTGCCATCGACACAGCGTGCAATAAAAATAGAGCCCAGCTGTTCGGATTGGAGCGGGGAGGCCAGGCTGCGCCAAACCCCAAATGAGCAGGGGTGAAAAATTGTATCGTTTTGTCGTTGTCGACGACAACCGAGAAGACGATCTTATGGCGACCACGCGCAGGGCCTGAACTGATTCAGACCTCCCGCCTAGTGCGGTTTGAAGCGCGCAATCCATTCGTCTCTGCCCACCCAACCCAATCGCCTTTGTCCACGCAAACCATTCTCTGCCCCTCCCCCATCAAATCGACTCGCAGTTCTCGAGTCCGTTATCACCCTACGCGGCGGCATCTCAGTGGAAAATTTCCTGGTAGCTACAGACATATTCCAAATCCCCGTAGCTATTTAGTATATACTGCGTCGTTCGACCATCGTTCGGACGGCCGACCGGCGACCCTTATAAAGGCGACCAATGACATACCAAGTGGTCGCCGTGGTTGTCCGCTGGCAACACGTGTCTGGCAAATCTAGTACCTTCCAGGACTCAGCCGGCCCCTGCCCGCACCCTTCAGCGCCGCCCCCCGGCGGGCGGTCAGTTAGCGTCCCCTCCAATCCGCCGGGGCTCCTTTTGTGACGTCATACGCACCCCCGGCGGCGCCTGAGGGTAGGGCCACAGTGGGACCGCGTCAGTGCTAGTGGTGTCAATTTCAGAAAACGTATGTTTAATGTCCGTCCAATGTCCAATACTTACGTCGACTGTCCGTCCAAAAATGTCCAAGCCAGCCATTTGTCCAAAGATGTCCGACATCTAGGCAATAGTTTACACTCAACACCGTTATTTAATTCGCTTTTAATGTATCGTTACCAGCTCAAAAGTGTTAATCATATGGAAAACTGAGCTTTCTAATGGCCAATCAATGTTAAACACGATTACTTCATAAAAAAAAAAATCGAGGTGTAGCAAGCGATTGTCCAAAGTTGTCCAAAGCCTGCTGTCATTGTCCAACCACATTCCGAATTGGAAATTGGACAAAATCGGAATTCCGAAGATTCAAGTTCCGATTGACACCAAGAGTCAGTGCCGATAATATTTTGATGCGGGGAGGGCACGCCATGTCATGCCCACGAGGATACGGTGTCTCGGGACTTCCGAGGTCGAGGAATAAGGATCGTCGGACATTTGAGCCTCACAGCTGAGAGCCCTGCGCTTTCAAGGAGAGGAATAAGAATGTATTCGCACGCAGGGTCCGTGGCGTCTGCACGACCAAAGTGCATGTGCTAACTTGAGCACGTTTTGTTCAAAGGTGAGTGGAAGTCGACCAGGGGCACCGTGAAAGGGTCACGGAAAGGGTCAAAAGAGCTATAAAATCTTTTCCGCGGCGCCGTAGCTCTATACCTATAATTGATTCCCGAGTTGTGTGCCGGTGTTTCGAAAAAAAGTTGAAATAGGCAATATTTTTCATTTAATGGCATCTGGACTCTGGTGACCTGACCTTTTACTTGACCTAAAAAATGAATGACATATTTTCGTCCTTATTTTGGACGTTCTTTCGAATGCCGTTTACTGCTTGTCACTACCTGTCCCAGGATCAGAGTTAAAAGAGCGGGGTGTTGGACCTCCTCCCCCCAGCAGGGCGTGGAAATCAAGGACCCTCAGCGGGCCGCGGCTTAGACATCTTTAGTCGACAACCAAATAAGCCCGTGTTCTTTCGGACGACAACCACCGAAACACTTTTTTCAGCCCTGCAAATGAGAACAAAGTTTTAAGCTGGAAAGTTCAGCTGTCGAGGGACTGATCTAGATTCGGTTAACTCGTTACAAACCAGTCCGGGTACAAGTTTCGCCGGCTCGTTCTGAGCATATGACGGCGCTTCGTCAAAAGTCAAGGGCTGAATCTACGAAAAATATTACATGAATTGAAAACAATACGCTGGTATGTGGGCACCGGCAGCTTAAAGGTTTCGTTCATGTGTTTGATTCATTTGCCCAAAACAAGAAATTATCCAGAAGTTCCGTCAAGCTGCAGCCTGATAATGAAACGCCTGCTTTTGTATCGTCTTCAACGCTAGTTTGGTAATTACGAACGGTCATTATTGTCTGACGGATTTGGCTTCAAAAAATTAAATTCGATTGCGCCGTTACGGCGCATTTCTGAGTCGTGTTTCGATAAGAAGCTTTCCTGGCTAGATAATTGAGTGGTGTCAAAATAGAGCACCAGTGTGGTCCTGCCAACTAAGAGCAATTATCTATGTAGTTAAAATAGCTACGAGTGCCGATGTTGAGCGACTCCCTATGCATTTTCGACAAAAAAGGAAAGTTACATGAACATTAGCACATTCTCTAGCCCAGAACGATTAAGCCATAAACGGCAAACTAAAGCACTCCCCAAGAGTGGTTTGGCTGTCAGACTATGGGCAATCAATAAGAATAAAGCGAGTAGATCAGTCAGTGTTGTCCGTTTTCTATCTATATATAAGTCCTCATAAGAAATGATAAGAATTCTCACTGCAGCTTGCTGAACCTGAAGTAAATAGCCCGTTCCGAGTATCCATTTGCTCGTAGACCGGCTACTAATGGTGCTCGCCGGTCAATAAACGAAAGGCTGCACATCGGTGGGGAATGCTGATTTGTCCGGTATTTCAACTACAGTATGTAGGATGCTGTAAATGCCAACAAGGTATTGCTATTATTATACCGATTTACCGTATTTTTATACGGTAAATCGAATCTCCAGGAATTCAAAATGTATGTTGCAACAACATCTAGAATTGAGCAACTATGAAACATTGGTTTTGTGTTTTCTGTAGTTAGGAAGCTGTACAGAATTACGTTCAACAAAATGAAAATATCTTTTGTTACAAATGACTGCTTTGGACTGTTACTGGGCGACTGGGCGTTAATTTTCCTCTTGTTCCATGACATCGAATAAAGATATACAACAAAATTACATTCAAAGCACCAGTGAGCTGCATCCTTACCTGGACACGGTTTCGACGTTTGCGCGTACGGCGGTTTTCGCACTTTGGGCGGTGTCTTGAAGGGAGCTGTGTCGAATAGATAGTACCCGTCGGGTGGGGTCATCTCCACACCACCAACAGAGGCCATCAGAGCACACACCTGAAACGGAAACAGAGGGCGGTTACTGGTTACTGGTTCCAGCGGGGTAAATAGATATCCGGCCTCCTTCTGGGGAATGGCAGATTATGCAATTATGCACCCTACCGTGTTTTTTTGCGATAACTAAAATCATTTTGATATCCGAAAATGGGATTGATTAGAGTTATTCACTGAGCTTGAAGTTAACTTGCATCAATAAATTACCCTGAAATTAGACACATTGGTGCTTCACACATTCAAAACAAGTATTTCCCATAATTACCGACGCCTGAATTTCCCTTTCAACACAACTTTCTCCACAGCATTGTCCTGCCATATGGGTTTAGTTGTCCGGATTACTAGCTGAGCCATCTTGGTGTTAATCACTGTTCTGAGAAGTTGGCGCGGTGAAACTGGCTGTGCCGGTGTCTGTGGGACGACGACCGACGGCAGCGCGGCAGCTGGTGTGGGGGAAAGTCACTCTGCAACTGACCGGTAACAGGTCAGCCACCCGACAGGGGCCGAACAATGATGAGCGGGCGGGGAGGGGAAGGGGTAGCGCACTGTGTGATAGTGGAATGGTGGAATAGCGCCCTGCTGTTGCGGAAGGATAGAATGCCGCCTAGTGCGGGGTGGAGCGCTAAAATAACTCCTCGCGGTCCTTGGAAGGCTGGGATAGAGCCTGGTGATAAGACTTGTTTATTTAAAAAAGTGTCTTTCCGTTCCAGTTCCAATTTTAATTCAAGATTGACTGTACGATAAACTGCGTGACAACAGTCTACTGCTTTAGCCTGAGGTAGCTGTAACCGACGGATTGTTCGTCTTCATGTCCTGTGGCACTATGCTAAATAGAGATCGGTCATGCCTGGGGACGCGTGGCTTTGAGATTCTTGTGGATTTGCCCTGAACTTCTCAAAGAGCAACTATGCAATTTAAGTCCCTCCTTCACAAGCGAGCAGAGATAAACCAATGCAGATATTAGTTAAGCCTAGATGAGAAGGTCCTTTATACAGGGCTGAATATGATAAATCGCCGATCAAACCCCGGAACAATTCTCTCCACACCCCGCTGCTGACCCGAGCAGTGTTCAGCAATGGCCCATCTGACCACCTTCTGTGTCCGTCCGACCGACAACAATGGATGGCGTGAGCGGAACGGTCACCCGGGGTCACGGCACGGCCTCAGCCGCGGGCGATACGGAACAACGAACACTGATGGGGGATGGGAGTGGGAGGGGTAGCTCAGCTGAGTGGGAGGAGGAGGGGGGGGGGGGGGGTGAGACAGCTGAATGCCGGCCGGCCGAACGGGCTGGGTTAGTTGATTAAGTAACAGGAAGTACCCAGGCGATAGTGAAATTTGTGACGGTGCGAGGTTGAAAATTATCGAAGTTCAGTAAAGTTTGGTTTGATTATTATTTCATCAACCGGTGATTTATCTATCTACACGAAATAAAACAACGAAAACGGCAGAACAATTGTTTATTCATCTATGTATTATCGGTTAGGTGATAATGCCTTTGCGTATTTTATGTATCTATCGAAGCAATAGTGAGCTGTAAGATAGCCTGTCTAACCAATCTCTTCATTCGGCGGTAATGGTCGTGACGTCACAGCTGATCGGCTCATTGCCCTTCAGTTCACAAACACCCCTATTCCGAAACATCTGTAGAACTAAAAGCATTACCGAGGTATCAGCTGCTCGTGATTCAGGTCTAACGCTCGAGCAAATACAGCTATTAATTCTAGCGTAAAATGCACGCAAACAGTCTTGGGAAACCAGCAGGTGGTCAGCGCCAAACGAAAATGAAGCAGTGGGTCGGGGCAGAGGCATGGGTGGGACAAAAACCAGGATAGGGTCACCACAACAGCCCCGGGGCAGCGCAGATTTGCACCGTCACCTGTTTTTGTAATCAGTAGCCGTCTGTTTTTGTAGCACCTTTCTCTATTTACCAATAGCGTCTGGCCAGTCTGGGTAGCATATTTTAGCCCTTCTCTATCGAGGAGAAGGGCGACGCCACAACAGGACAGGGACTATCGAGATGAAACGAGAGGGGTTGCTTGGAGACGCCGTGCCTTATTTGGCTCTTTGGGACCGGGTGTCGTCATAGCTTACCGTTTACTAGGATAAGGTCCGACGGCAAAGGCTGGCATTATTGCCGCTGGCACCCCAGCAATCAGCAAGCCGACTTTTTGCTCATTAATAACAAAACAGTTCCACTTCCCTTCAATTAGCGTAATTAAGTGGATTAAAAGCTGGAACAAAGGTTTGCACGGTACTTCCGCGGGTGTTTTCGCATGTCGTTGTTTTTTGGTTGAGGAAGCCCAGCAGCTGCCGCACTTTTTGTGTGCACATGCTGCAAATAGACGAATTCGGAGTGGCTCAAAACGTCGCATACAAATGTGACAAAGCCACATCTTAATGTACAAATTGATATAACTCCGTCGACACTTAGGTTATCTTATTTTTATTGCTATTCACCTTATTTTCAGAACCAAGGAAATTGTTTTACTGCAAATTAAAACTTCGTGAAGCCAGGAACTCACAAGCTGTAGCTTTGCACTTTAGATAAGCTCACGCATGATTTTTTTTCATACCCTCAACAATTTGCTGAAACTTACCGTCATAAGTAACGCCTCTCCAAGCATTATCATCGCTGATTGCAGACTCGTTGAGACGGTGTCTTATCACAAGCCGCGGCTAGCGGCTCCTTCGATTCTTCCACACGTGCGGACTTCTCACCAGTCTGCACAGCTTACTCCCTGTTCTCACCACCAACTCACACCTTACACCTCGTCTTCACCTCGGTCACCTCAGCTCCGAGCCTGACGTCAGGTCGGGTCAGAGGTCACGAGTCACCTGACCCGAGCACAGGCCACACACACACACTGACTGGATCAGTCTCAGCTCCTCTTGGATGCTAGTTGTACCCTGGAAACCATCATCGACAGCACTGATGCTATGCTACGTCAATGTTCTCGCTCCACTTTTGTATGTCAATCGTTAAGTGTCTACTGTTTTCTATTTCTCGTTTCTCCACTCTTCGCTGTCAACAGACCACCGTCCACTATTCTTTTTCTGTCTACTGTCCACCGTTCACTGTCTCTTGTATGCTGTTTGCAGTTTCCCTCTCCACCGTCCACTAAGCCCACTGTCCACCGGTGTCCACGTCTCCACCTCTCCCGTATCACTCCCGTACCAGTGTGTGCTGCGGGTAGTGCGGTCGCCGGCTGACTGGCCCTCCGTCCGCTGCCTAGCGCTGTGGCGCTACTGTGCCTACTGCGGTGAGGTTTCGGTACGCTACCTCGGCAAGGGAGAGCGGTGGGCGGCTGTGGGTCCCACTAAACTACTTCCCATGCGGCAGACAGCGCGCGAGGACACGCGTCCGGCTCGCGGCAAGCGAGGGATATGTCACAAGACGAGCAGGGAGGAGGGATATGACACGCGACGACA
This sequence comes from Amphibalanus amphitrite, assembly GCF_019059575.1. Lineage (NCBI taxonomy): Eukaryota > Metazoa > Arthropoda > Thecostraca > Balanomorpha > Balanidae > Amphibalanus > Amphibalanus amphitrite. Next base: position 455,370 of record NW_024882036.1, read on the forward strand.
ATTTAAACACACCCAGCTAGCAAAGAACACGCGTCCGGTTGGCAACGCTCTTCCGGGCAAGAATGAGGATTGCGTGTTGGCGTGATTTTTTTTTTAATGGACGAGTTAAGCAAGGTGCGAGTCTGGCCTGTGTTACGATGTCTGCCTTACGATATGATACGATTTGTGTGTTACGATAATGTAATACGAGTTGCGAACTGAGAGTGAGTTGTAATGCTGTCTTTTTCGATTTAAGAACATGACATTTGGGCCTTAAATAACCTGTTACCCTCTCTTCTTGAACGCTTCTTATCTCCTAAGGC